>NW_017732336.1:81234-87677 GCF_001890085.2 Hipposideros armiger | reverse complement strand
AGAGAGAGAGAGAGAGAGAGAGAGAGAGAGAGAGAGAGAGAGGAGAGGTAGTTCAGAGATGACCCAAGGGTACTTGGTCTTAGCAGCTAGTGAAGGAAGCTCCAATATTTAAGATAAGGAAGAATTCAGTAGCTGTAATATTCACTTGGAGGTGGGTGACATTAGGGGCTTTGTTTTGGCCATGTGAAGAGTCTGAGGTGTTTCACAGACCACTAAGTGGAGGCATGAGGTGGGCAGTTAGACACACAGGTCAGGATGGAGGCATCTATTGGGTTGTCGGAAAAGTCATGACACATTTTTTCTATGTTTCTCATTGCAAAAATGCATCATGACTTTTACGACAACCCAATAAAATGTGGTGGCTGCTATACGGACCCAGATGAGTGAGCTGTAGTCACACTTAGGAGCGGTAATCTTCAGGTTACAGTGGTGAAGCTATTAGGAAGCCAGGTAGGGAAGGGTGGGGCCCCTCTTTCTTAAGTCTAGATATTCAACAATACAATGAATTAAGCCATGATTTGTAGTGTTTGCCAATTTCCCTGCTGTATATACTCTCACTATGGCCAATTTAAAACTGCCAGCATGATGTCACTAAACACGGAGTTGGAAAGAGTTGCTAGTAGCCCACCAGCATATTCTATTTCCACCATACTAATTCAGTAGCCACAAATAACCTGAAGAACATAGAAAATAATGTAGTGAAATGATTAGGAAGTGAGTTTTTATGTTTGTTTTTTAAACAGTTTGAGGAATAATTGACTTGATAGTTTGATACATGCTTACCATCACAACCAAGTTTCCTGCTACCCCTTTTAAACTCATCCTTCTCAACATATAAAATTACTGACATAATGACATATTATATCTTGTTATGGCTATTTTCAAATTTATACAAAATGGACAGGACAGTACTATGAGGCTGGATGAACCTCTTTCCCAATTTTCCATCATTATTTATCATTTTATGACCATTCTTGTTTCAACTATCTTCATGTACACTAGTGGCTTATTTTACTTACAATCCCAGGCATCATACCCCAAAATGTATAACCTCTTCAAAATGCATTTTTAAATGTAAGAACTCTTTCATAATGCAAATATCATGCAAAATAAAAATATTTTAAAATATGATGTATTAATGTTCAATTGTTTTCAGAAATGTTTCTTTTTTTAAAAATATTTTTATTGGGGAATTGGGGGATGGGAACAGCAGCGCTGTGGAATTGGGAAAAGGGGAGCAGACAAGTTGTTGTCCTTTTTTGTTCTTCAGTCTAGTTGTGGAGGACGTTGCTTCACTGGTCCAAGCTGGCACCATCATTGTGCACTTCCCAGGCAAGGCAGATCAGTCGCTGGCTTCTGGACGGCTGCTCACAGTGGCTGATGGCTGCTCAGGCTGGCTGCCAGCCACACACAGTAGCCCATAGCAACCCACTGCAGCAGGGGCTGCAGCCTAAGCCATAGCTGGTGACTCACGGCAACCCAGCTTCAGGTCAAGCTGTTGTTCAGCATCTTAGCTGTAGAGGGCAGTGTCACTGGTCCTCATATGTGGGATTTGAACTGGGGCCCTCTGGCATCCCAAGCCAGCTCTTAACCAACGTGCCACTCGGCCGGGCCAGAAATGTTTGTTTCTTAAGACAGATTTATTGCAATCAGGATCCAAAGTACAACCTGACAGCTTTCAGTAGCTATCTCCAAAGTCTCTTAACCTATAGCTTCCACTGACTGTTTTTATTTACTTATTTTTGTTTATTTTTTTAGCTGAGGCATCCTGCCACCTGTTGGCAGCTCAGCTAGGGCCAGGAATCAAACTGCTGTTGCTCAGAGCTCAAACTCCTGAGCGAGCTCTTGGCCACTCAGCCACTCGGTCAGCCCAAAGAACCAGCTATTGTAGTCAGCAGGATTGACCGTTTTTATTATTTGTGGAAATTGTGGAGACATTTACACATTACAGTTTGCCACTTTTTTTTTTTTTTAGCTGAGCCATCCGGCTACCTATTGGCAGCTTAGCAGTATGTCAGTTCGGGCTGGGCATCGAACCACTGTTGCTCAGAGCTCAAACTCTTGAGTGAGCTCTTAACCAATTGAGCCACTCGGCAGGCCCACAATTTGCCACTTTTGAGCTGTGGCTTATTGAATCTCTGATACTGTTTAACTGAACACCCTTGTTATGTTTCCTGTACACTGGATACTGGTGACATAAATGGGTGATGACATCTGGTCCTTATAGAGAGGTGTGTGATGGTGGCTGTGTGGAAACAAAATCTTTGCCCAGCCCAGAAATCCTCTCTATGAGACAGAAAACACTTCATTATTGAATAAGCATTAAGCCAGAATGAGATATGCATTGCAGGCACTCTGCCGAGAAATTGCAAAGACTGAAAAAAAACTCACCCCCCTCGATACCTAAGCAGATACAACACATTACGTTTTTGAGATAAAAAGTAACTAGTCTGCAAGTAAGAGGGCTTGACAGGACCATTTGTCACACAGAATTCATCTGAACTTTACCTGGTAATTGGAGTGACCATCTATGTTAGCTTATTGGCTTTATCTAGAGGGGCAAAACACTTACCTTTATGACAGGAGCTAGTTTTACAAATGGACAAGTTGCCCACCAAGATCAGGCTCCATCCCTCACAGGAACTGTTGGACTGAGCTGACAAAAGACCAATCTAGTCTTCAAAGGCATATGTTCTAGAGATAAGAAAGTACTTATTGATTTTTTTAAGATAGATGATCTAAGAAAAAGAAATCTTTTCCCCCATTTTCAGCAGGGAGGATGAAGCCTCTTATTTTTATTTTTATTTTTTTTAAGTTTTTTATTGGGGTATTGGGGGGAAGGGAACAGTGCTGGGGAATTGGGGGAAGGGGAACAGACAAGTTGCTGTCGTTTTGTTCTTCAGTCTAGTTGTGGAGGACGTTGCTTCACTGGCCCAAGTTNAAGGTCAGGGGAGGCCTGCATGGCAGCCCCTACAAACTCAGAGACAGAAATTCACCACATAGGATGGTCTGAACGTAAGAATCCCTAACTAAAAGCAGGTCGTGGCTGGTAGTCACATCCTTGGTCTGTAGCTTCCTTGACAAAAGTCAATCTTTACCTTAAGTGAGCCTGTCTATTGTCTTTTTTGCATTTGAGATAACATAGCCTTGGAATGTCAGAGTAATCCTTTTTTAAGGACCCCCGAGGGCACCACCCACCACACCAGAACAGGAAACAGAATTCCTCAGTGTTGTTCTTGTCCCCTGATGTGTAAGTTGCTAAGTATTAACTGTCCTATACCCACCAACTTAAAAGAAGTATCTGTCTCTCCAAGTCATCCAATCCCAGAGATTTCCCCCGCTTTGCTTTCTCCCACCCCCCGAATCTAACACCAATGACTTCATGTAACCCTCCTCCTTTGATTCTAATATATAAAATAAGTTGCAAACCTGCCATTTTCCAATCTGTTGAGATTTTGCTTCCTGGCAGTTGTCGTCAGTTTGGCTCAAATAAACTCTTACAAGCTTTCTCTTAGGCTGGATGGTTTTTCGTCGACATACTATAGCCAAATGGAGCCAATTAAGACCTCTGTAATAGCACCTCCCTATTCTGACCTAAATCTTTTGTTAGTGCCAGAATAGATACGCAACTTCTCAGGCAGTCATTCCAACCCTGACTCTTGTTCCCCTGCTCTCTGTTACCACAAGAAGGAAAGAGACCTGTAGCTTCCTGACTGCTCTCAGCTCAGTTTTACCTTAAGCATGTGCACACCCCACTACCAGTTCCTGGAATAACCTTCCATACCTATTTACATCGGTGTACAAAAATGGAAAAGTCTTCATATAACCCTTGGCATGGACTTAAGATCCTGGGCTTGGGGTTTCTCTAGGGTCTCCAGATTCAAAACTGGGGGAATGGCACTTAAGAGTTCCAAGACACCACAATCAAGAGAATGTGTGGGTGGGGGTTGGGGCTACAGAGGGACTGGGACACCCTCCCTGTGGTTCCATAAGCACTTCTGCAGTCATAGGAAACGTGGAGAGGCAAGCCAGTCTTAGAGGATGAGACCACGGCGGGTTCAATGGGTCAGGCCTCCCTGTTGCCCTGCCTGGCCATGAAAACTGGGACTCGAGCTGGCTTTTCACCTCTGTGCTTCAGTGCTCAGTATCGGCCCTTACCAGGTGTCCCTCTGCCTGTAACCCTCTCCCACACCCCGTCACACAGGATGTCACCCACAAGCGCCTCACTGTCTTGGACGCTGAGGCCTGGGCAGCAGGACGTGAGCAGGCGCCCCGCACCCGGGCCTTTAGGGTTCGGATGGGGTGAGGGCGGTGAGAGCCCGGGGAACACGCACTCACCTCAGCCGGGAGCTTCAGCGAGGCCGCCGCCATCGGACTCTGTGGGCTGAGCGGAATGGAGCGGCGAGCGTAGGGGGCCCCAGACGCGGCGGTCCCTGTCCCGGCTCTAGCGCGGTTTACCAGGGTGGCGTCGCCAAGTCTTAGACCCGTGTCTGTGCGGCGAGGACCACGACTCCTCTCGCGCCTTCTCTGGTCTCGTCACCTCAATCTCGACCGAACGCTCCGAAGTTTCTGACCAGATGAACAAAACCAAGAGCAACTAACATGGCCGCCATGAGGAGGATGCCGGAAGTCCCAGCCCCCGGGATGTGCCACACGCGGAACCTCCTCTTTTTTAAGCTTTCATTGGATAGAGATGCTGCCACTCGACTGAGCATTCTGGGTAATGCAGTCCTCTTAGAGCCACAGGCTGCAGTTAAGGAAAGGCCTTTTCCCCGAAAAGGCCATGGCCAGCTGGGAGGGGCGTTGAGAAATGGCATATCTAGGTGGCCTTCACCTCCTCTTTGAAGGGATCATAATCATATTTCTGTAAAGCTCTCTCTGCAGCTGATCACCCACGTTTTGGAGACATATTATTTCAGATTCAGTGAAGCTCAGAATGATCCCAGAAGCTAAAAATATTATTTCTGATGCTCAAAAGGCTACAAATCCAAATAAACGTATCATTCCATAAAGTCATTCAGACACAAAATATGTCCACTGTTAGCGGAAGTGAATAAACATTCTCTTATTTTAATTTAAATGCATGCACTCTACATTATAACACATTTGTCCGACCATGTATGTTTGGTCAGGGACAAGAGAGAAAATACTCCAGATTGTGTCATCCCAAAAAAGATAGAGGAATGATGTTGGGGTACAAAGATGGCTCTGACAGAGTTTCTGCGTGACTAAATTTCAGGCTCCTCTAAGCTTTTTTTGACTGAGTCCAATCCTTGGGCCTTTGAATTCAAGAGCAATGATTCTACTAAGTTGGTTTGACAAGAATTTCCCATCCTCAGTATCTGATCACCAGTGATGTCTGATTAAACTTCCTCATCTCTCACCACCACAATGGTAACATCTGATCACACTGACCTGACTTCAGAAAGAATCTTTTCAGTCAGTTTAGGAAGAATTTCCTTACTCTCTTAGTAATTTTCTATCCAGTGAACCCCCACCTTGTTCCTTGACTATATAAATCTCAACAAAAAAAAGTTGGAGTTGATACCTATTGCAATGGTCCTGCATAAACTGCCTTACAGTTTTAGCAAGTGTCTGAATAATTTTGTTTTAACAGATGTGTCTTTGGTTCCCAAAGAAGTCATCTCTCCTGCCTGTATAGTCAATTATTCTGTCCAATTCACTGAACAACAGTTTTATTCATTTAATATCTTGAATCTTTAAGTGACACAGTTGGGAAGAAAAGACTCCGATTGTTGAGGCACAGGTTTTAGACAATCAGTGAGGTCACCTAACTCCAAGCCAGGGAAGGGTACAGGGAGGCATTGCTCATTGAACCTCACATGGACCCATTCCTCTAATGCCAGCCTCATCATATGTGCTTCCATGGCTGCAGAAGCACTTATGGAACCTACACAGATCAGCCCCTCGCTTGCCCTGATGCCCATCATATGTTCTCTGGATTATGGTGTCCTGGGACTCTTAAGTGTCATTCCCCCAGTCTGGGGTTTGGGAACTCTGAAGAAATGCCAAGCCAAGGGTGCTAAGTCCTTGTCAGGCTTTATATAGAGGTGTTCCTGTTTCTGGCAATCAATGTAAACAGATTTGGAGGGTTCTTCCAGGAACTGGTACCAAGATGTGCAAATGCTTAGAGGTATAACTGAGCTGGGAGTGGGAGTGTTCAGGAAACATCTCCTTTCTTTTAGGTGGGAACAAAAGCAGGGGGACAGGAGTCAGGTCTGGAATGACTGAAAAGTTGGGGGTCTATTCTGGAGGTAATGGGGAGGTTTGAATCAGAGGAGGAAAGTGCTTTTAACAAGGCTCACAAGACTCCATCTGGCTGCAGAGTGGAGAACAGACTGTGAGACTGAAGGAGAAGCAAGGAAGATCAGGCTGCAGGCTACTGCTAATTCCAGGTGAGGATGAAGTGGACCAGAATGGTG
>NW_017732336.1:76148-77979 GCF_001890085.2 Hipposideros armiger | reverse complement strand
CGAGGCAGATCAGTCGCCGGTTTCTGGACAGCCCCTCACTGCGGCTGCTGGCCGCTCACGCTGGCTGCTGTCTACACACGGTAGCCCATGGCAACCCACTGCCATAGGGGCTGCAGCCTACGCCATCTCTGGCGACTCATGGCAACCCAGCTCCAGGTTGAGCTGTTGTTCAGCATCTTAGCTGTGGAGGGCAGTGTCTCTGGCCCTCATATGTGGGATCCGAGCCGGGGCCCTCTGGCATCCCAAGCCAGTTCTTAATCATCGCGCCACTCGGCCGGCCCGCCTCTTATTTTTATATACACATTATATATATGGTCACGGGATGTAAAGTACAGCATAGGGAATATAGTCAATGGTATTGCAATAGCTATGTATGACGTGAGGTTTTTCTTTTGGTGGGGTTATCACTTTGTGAGGGGTGTAAATGTCTAATCATTAAGTTGTTTTGTGCACTTGAAACTGGTTTTCAAAAGCCAAATATATTTTGTATCCTGATTGTAATCCTATATAAAATTCAGCACTAACATTATGTTTTAAAAATATTTTTGGGTATTCAGGTTATAAGAATTATGAGAGTCCTTACATTTTAGAAATGTATTATGAAAAGATTATGAGATATCTGGGATTATAAATAAAATTCACTAATGTGCATGGGGATACAAGAACCACCAGGAAGACTGGGATAGGATTCATGGGGCTTCATAAGAGTCTTTTTATGGATTTGTTTGAAAATAGCCATTACAAAAGGTAAAATATGTCCTTGTATCAATAATTTTATATACTGAGAAGGATGCATTGAAAAGGGCAGGAGGAAACTTGTTTCAGGGATGCAAGCATGTATGGAAATATCAAAATGTACATTTTAAGTGAATTATATTTTCACTGTTTTTTAAAAACAGTGTTTAAAAATTGATACTTCCCAATGATTTTACTGTTTTATTATCAATGTTCTTGAAGTTATTTGTTGTTACTGCATCAGTATGTTGCAAATAAAATATAATGGTGTGCTGCTGAAATTCATGTTTGGCGACATCGTTTTGGCAATTTGAAATTGACCACAATGGGAGTATTTACACCAAGGAAATTGACAAAGATTACAAAGCTAGGCTTGATTTAATGTATTATTGAATGTTTAAACTTAAACAAAGTGGTGGGGAATATGTTAACAATGCAAATTAAACTTCTAAGTGTATGATGCAAAGTAGGGCTTAAATTGTACATAGGACAAAAAATTAAGGGAAAAAATTGCTTTCCAGCATTCAAAAACAATTGTTCCATGTGGTAAAGAAATCACTCACATCACTGAGGAATAAGTGAAATTACAACATACATCTTTGTTGTTTACACTGTCTTCCTATTGATTAAAATAATAAGTTCATAAAAAGAAAATAGGCAAAAAGATTCTAGGCAGACATTTTACCAAAGAAGATAAAGAAATGATAAAGAAATGCATGAAATAAACACTCCACATCATGAATTCTTAGCGAAATGGAATTAAAACCAAAGTGAGTTACCACTACACACTTATTTCATGGCTTTAATTAAAAAAGATTAACCATACCAAGTGTTGGCAGACTTGTAGAGGAACTGGAATTTTCATATACTATTGGTGGGAAGGTAAAAGGGAACAACAATTTTAGATCATAGTTCACCATTTCTGAAAATGTAAAACATTCACCTACACTGTACTAGTTTGAGAAATAAAACATATCCATATAAAGAACTGAATGCATAATCAAATATCTTCTCCCATTCAGTAGGCTTCCTTTTTGTTTTATTGATGGTTTCTTTTGTTGTGAAAAAACTTTTAAGTTTGATGTAGTCCCATATG
>NW_017732336.1:72099-74083 GCF_001890085.2 Hipposideros armiger | reverse complement strand
GGTGGGAGGGCAATAGATGGGGGGAGGGGGGTTGTTACCTGGTGAGGGTGAAAAGGGTAACTATTGTATTGTTCTGTACACCTGAAACTAACAATAAAAAAATTAAAAAAAAACAAAAACCTAACCCTAATTGAAATTCTATGCTTAACCATAACCCTGACACTAACCGTATCCCTAACACTGTCCTGAAACCTAAACCTGTCTGTAAAGCTAATTCTAATTCAATCCCTTATCCTGTCCCTAATACTAATCCTAACCCTGTCTCTAACATTAACCTTAACACTGTCCCTAACACTGACACTAGCCCCCACCCTAAGCCAGTCTTTAACTGAAATCCTAAGTCTCACACAACCCTAACCCTAACACAATCCTACCCCTATCCCTAAACTTAACCCTGTACCTAACTATAACTCTAATTCTAAACATATTTTTAAATTGAGCTTAACCAAGTCCCAAACCTAAGCCTAATCCTGTCCCTAAATCTAACTGTAACCCTGTCATTAACCCGACCAAGTTTCCAACCCAAACCCTAACCCTGTCCCTAACCCTAACCTTGTCCCTAACTCTAACCCTAACCCTAACTCTGTCACTAACCTTAACCCTAATCTTGTCCTACCATAACCGTAAGCTGAACAATAACCCTATCCCAAGGTTAACTGTAATCCTTTCCTAACTCTGTCCCTAATACCAAACTTAACCATGTCTCTAACACTAACCCTAACACAATCCCTAACCCTAACCTTAACACTAACGTGCTTTTAACTCTAACCTTAACACTGTCCCTAACACTAAACATCTCCTTAACCTTATTTTTTTAAATTTTTTTATTTTTTAGCTGAGCCATCCTGCTGCTACCTGTTGGCAGCTCAGTGGCTGCTCAGCTCGGGCTGGACTCGAACCACTGTTGCTCAGAGCTCAAACTCTTGAGCGAGCTCTTAACCAACTGAGCCACTCGGTCGGCCCTCCTTAACCTTATTTTTAGACCTGTTCCTGGATAATACTAACATGGGCCAGTGAAGCAGTGTCCTCCACAACTAAACTGAAAAACAAAAGGACCGAACTTGTCTGTTCCCCTCCCATAATCTCCCAATAAAATCTTTTTTTAAAAAATCCCAGAGAGAGGAGAAAAAATGGCGATGGTGAGGAGGGCTCCTTGACTTCTCCCCTGGAAGCACAGCAATTTGAGCTGCTAGAGTGCAGCAAACAAACCTCTACCAAGCACGCTGAGCAGCGAAGTTTTTTGAGAAGATAAAAAGTTGACAAGCCTCTAGCTAGACTCATTAAAAAAAAAAGAGGACTCAAATTAGTAAAATCAGAAATGAAAGAGGCAAAGTAACAACAGACTCTACAGAAATAGAAAAACTCTTAAGAAATTACTATGAGCAAGTATATGCCAACAAATTTGACAACCTGGAAAAAATGGATAATTTCCTAGAAGCATACAACCTTCCAAAGCTAAATCAAGAAGAAACAGAAAATCTGAATAAACTGATTACCACCAGGGAAATTGAATCTGTAATTAACAAGCTCCCAACAAATAAAAGCCCGGGGCCAGATGGCTTCACAAGTGAATTTTACCAAACTTTCAAAAAAGAAGTATTACCTATTTTTCTCAAACTATTCAAAAAAATCCAGAAGGAGGGAAGTCTCCCAAACTCTTTCTATGAAGCCACAATCACCCTGATTCCAAAAACAGGCAAAGACAGTACAAAAAAGGAAAACTACAGGCCGATATCTCTGATGAACATAGATGAAAAATCCTCAACAAAATTTTAGCAAACAGAATTCAGCAATATATTAAGGAGATCATACATCATGACCAGGTGGGTTTCATCCTTAATATGCAAGGGTGGTTCAACATCCGCAAATCAATTAATGTGATACGCAAATCAATTAATGTGATACACAACATCAACAAAAATAAAAATAAAAATCATATGGTCATATCAATAGATGCAGAAAAAGCATTTGACAAAATACAGCA
>NW_017732336.1:69040-69766 GCF_001890085.2 Hipposideros armiger | reverse complement strand
AAACTGATATTGAATAAGATTGTATGTCAACTATAATTATATATACATTTAATCTCGGGACATGGAATAGAGAGGAGGATTGGAATCAATGGAATTGTAATAGATAAGCATGATATTGGGGGTGGGAGGGCAATACATGGGGGGAAGGGGGTTGTTACTCTGTGAGGGTGAAAATGATAACTATTGCATTGTTCTGTACACCTGAAACTAACAATAAAAAAATGTCCATATTGCCTAAAGCAATATATAGATTCAATGCAATCCCTATCAAACTACCTAGGGCATTTCTCACAAAATTGAAAATATAATACTAAAATTTATGTTGAACCAAAAAAGACCCTGAATAGCCATGGCAATCCTGAGAAATAAGAACAAAGTCATTAGAATGTACTACAAGGCCACAGTAATCAAAACAGTATGGTACTGGCATAAAAATAGGCACACAGATCAATGGAACAGGCTAGAGAGCCCAGAATTAAATCCAGGCATATACAGGCAGTTAGTCTATGACAAGGAAGCAACAATTTACATTCAGGTAAAGATAGTCTATTTAATAAATGGTGATGGGAAAATTAGACTGATACATGCAAGAAAATGAAATTGGACCAACTCCTTATGCCATATACAAGAACAAATTCAAAATGGATTAAAGACTTAAATATAAGACCTGAGAAAATAGAACTCCTAGAAGAAAATATAGGGTCTAAATTTGCAGACATTACCCTG
>NW_017732336.1:61958-68340 GCF_001890085.2 Hipposideros armiger | reverse complement strand
GTGCCAACATGGGCCAGTGAAGCAACGTCCTCCACAACTAGACTGAAGACCAAAAACGACAGCACCTTGTCTGTTCCCCTTCCCCAATTCCCCAGCGCTGTTCCCATTCTCCAATTCCCCCAAAAAAAGAAAAAAAAAGAAAAAAGAAACTATGGTACATTTACACAATGGAGTATTACTCAGCTATAAAGAAGAAGGAAATAGTACTATTTGCAACATTATGGATGGAACTAAAGAACATTATGCTAACTGAAATAAGTCAGTCAGATAAAGACATATACCATATGATCTCACTTATATGTGGATTCTAAAATTGAATAAGTGAGAAATGTAAACATGTATAGTCTCAGAGATACAGAGGGAAAACTGCTTGCTAGTTGGGAGAGGGTGGGGATGAAGGAGAAGGGGAAGGGATGAGACAATACAAATTGGTAACTACAATATGGCCTCAGGGATAGAAAAGAGTTTGGGGAACATAATCAATGATGTTGTAAATATTTTTTATGGGCCCAGATGGACTCATGTCTTGTTAGGGAGACCACTTCATAGTCGGTGTAAAGGCTTGACCACTGCACTGTATTTCTGAAGCTGATGTTGAATAATATTGTATGCCAACTATAATTATGTATACATATAGTCATGGGACATGGAGTAGAGAGTGGGAATGGAGTCAATGGAATTGACATAGATAAGCATGATATCGGGGGTGGGAGGGCAGTAGATAGGGGGAGGAGGGTTGTTACTTTGTGAGGGTAAAAAGGATAACTATTGCATTGTTATGTACACCTGAAACTAACAATAAACATTTTAAAAACTAAAATAAACTTGTCCCAAACCCTAACACTGTACCTAACTCTAACCCGAATTCTCACCCTCTTCTTAACCTTAACCCTTACCCTGTTCCACACTTAACCTTTTCCTGTCCTAACCATGTACCTAATGCTAACCCTAACCACGTCCCTAATCCTAACCCTCACCCTAAACCTGTCGCTAATTCTAACCCTAACCCTGTTCATAATTCTACACCTGAATCTGTCCCTAATACTAATCATAACCCTGTCACCAACACTTACCCTAACAGTGTTTCTAATCCTAACCTTAACATTGACCTTATCCCTAACCATAACAGTGTCCCTTCCCCAGAACTACAGTGTCCCAAACCCCAACCCTAACTTTGTCCCTAACCCTAACCCTAACACTGTCCCAAAACCTAAACCTTTCTGTAAACCTAACCCTAACTCTAACCGTAACCCTGTCCTTAATACTAACCCTAACCCTGTCTCTAACCCTAAACCGGTCCCTAACACTGATACTAACCCTTACCCTAAGCCAGTCTTTAACTAAAACCCTAAGTCTAAAACAACCCTACCCTAACTCTACCCATAAACTTAACCTTGTACCTAACTATTAACTCTAATTCTAAACCTGTTTTTAAACTTAACCATAACCCTGTCCCAAACGTAACCCTAATCCTGTCCCTAAATCTAAACCTAACCCTCTCCTTAATCCAAACCAGTTTCTAACCCTAACCCTAACCCTGTCCCTAACCTTGTTCCAAACTTAACCTTGTCTCTAACCACAACCCTAACCCTAACTCTGTCGCTAACACTAACCTTATCTTGCCATAATCTAACCGTGAGCTGAAAAATAACCATACCCCAAAATTAAGCATAATCCTTTCCTAACTCTGTCTCTATTACCAAAGTTAACCATGACTCTATCACTAACACTAACACTATCCCTAACCCTAACCCTAACATTAACCTGCTTCTAACTCTAACCTTAACACTGTCCCTAACCCTAAACCTGTCCTCAACCCTATTTCTAAACCTGGCCTTAAACCTAACTTTTTCCTAACCCTAACCCTAATCCAAAATCTGTCCCTAAACCTAACCCTAACTGTAACCCTAACACTGTTTCTAACCGTCTTGAACCCTAACCCTACCCTAACCATAACTGTAACTCTGTCACTAACCCTAACCCTAACAGTGTCCCTAAACCTAAATCGAACACTGACCCTAGTCTCACTCTAAACCTGTCCCTAAACTTAAACCTAATCCTATCCTTAACCCAAACCATGTCATTAACCCTAAACTTAACCCTGTCCCTGAATCTTAACCCTAATATAATCTTAATACTGTCACTGATTCAAACACTAACCCTGTTCCTAATTCTAACTTTAAACCTGTCCCTAACCCTAACCCTGTTTCTAATACTAACCTAATATTGTCAGGTTAAGGGACAGTGTTAGGGTTACGATTAGTTTCTGGGTTATGTTTAAGCATAGAATTTCAATTAGGGTTAGTTTTAGCATTAGAATTAGAGTTAGAATTTCAAACAGGGTAAGAGTAAAGGTTGGCTATTGGGTTAGGGTTAGGATTACGGTTATGGTTAGGGTTATGGTTAGGGTTAACAACAGTGTTCGAGTTAGATTTAAAAACACTGTTAGGGTTAAAATTAGAAACAGGGTTAGGATTATTGTTAACGACAGTATTAAGATTATATTAGGGTTAAGATTCAGGGACAGGTTTAAGGTTAGCATTAGACACAGGGTTGGGTTAGGGACAGGATTCAGTTAGGGACAGTGTTAGGGTTAGAGTAAGGGTTTTGGACAAGGATAAGTTTAGGGTTAAAGACAGGTTTGGTGTTAGGGACAGGGTAGCTGCGTCCAGTGTGGCTAGTGGAACATGCCAGAATGGGGGTGACAGAGTATTAAGAAAGGCAGACAAACAAATACTTGAAAGCAGGGGCTACTTGGACAGCTGTCTCCTGATGGGAGAACAATGTCCCTATCTAGCAGCCATGGTTTATTCATATAGCCTCACTCATGTGTAGGCAGAAAATGGAAGGAGATAGCCTTTGGCAGGGAACTTTCCATGCGTCAGCTGCAGATTGTTTCTAATGCATCAGACTCAAGATGTTTAGTACCCAATGTATTGAAACCACCTGCGGGTGCCGGAAACCTCCTTATGCTGTGGTGCTGCGCCAGCCTTGCTAAGGATGCAGTCCGAGTGTGCCTTTCACCAGCCTCCTTTTTACATCTCCAGATGGGTCTCTCAGTCGCGGCCCAAGTTTATGGTTAGGGTTAGGGACAGAATTAGTGTTAAGGTTAGGGACAAAGTTAGGGTTAGGGTTTGAGACAATGTTAGTTTTAAGGTAGAGACATTGTTTGGGTTATGGTTAGGGACAGGGTTAGGGTTAGGTTTAGGGCTATTTTTAGGGTTTGGGTTTAGTTAGGAACAGGGTTAGAGTTAGGGATAAGGACATGATTAGAGACAGTGTTAGGTTAGGGTTAGGGTCAGTGTTAAGGTTAAGGTTAGTTTTAAGGAGAGTGTTAGAGTTAAGGACAGGGTTCGGGAAAGTGTTAGGATTAGGATTAAGGACAGGTTTAAGGTTAGAGAAGGGTTAGGGTTAGAATTAAGGACAGGGTTAGGGTTATAGTTAGTGACAGTATTAAGATTATATTAGGGTTATGATTCAGGGACAGGGTTAAGGTTATCATTAGGGACACGGTTTGGGTTAGGGACAGGATTCGGTTTAGGTTTAGGGACAGGTTTATATGAGAGTAGGGACAGTGTTAGATTTAGGGTTAGGGACACTGTTAGGGTTAGGGTTAGTGACAGAGTTAGGGGTAGGGTTAGGTTAGGGTTAGGGTTCAAGACAGAGTTAGAAACAGTGTTAGGGTTAGGTTTAGGGATACTGTTAAGGTTAGGTTTAGGGACACAGTTTGGATTAGGGTTAGGGTTAGAAAACCAGTTAGGTTTAAGGCCAGGTTCAAAATAGGGTTGAGTTCAGGTTTAGGGTCAGGGTCTGTGTTAAGTTTAGAGTGAGAAAAAGGGTTAGGGTTAGAGTTAGTGTTAGGGACATGGTTAGGGTTGGTACTAAGGACATGGTTAGGACAGGATTCAGTTACATTTGGAACTGGGTTAGGGTTATGGTTAAAAGAAGGTTAGAATTTGGGTTAGAGTTAGGTACATGGTTTGGGTTAGGGGTAGGATGAGGGTGAGTGTTAGAGTTAGAGTTGAGTTAAGACTGAGTTGGGATTATCATTGTGTTAAGGTTAGGGACAGTGTTATGATTAGGTTTATGTACAGGTTGAGTGTTAGGATTAGAGACATGGTTAGGGATAGAATTACGGTAAATTTATGGACAGGTTTAGGATTAGGGACAGTTTTAGGCTTATGGTTAGGGTCAGGGTTAGGATTAGGCTAACAATTTCAATTAGGGTTAGTTTTAGGATTTGAATTAGAGTTAGAATTAGAAACAGATAAGGGTAAAATTTGGATTTAGGGTTAGGGTTTAGGGTTAGTGTTAGGGTTACAGACACTCTTAAGGTTAGGGTTAGAAACAGGGTTAGCGACAGGGTTAGGATTATATTTGGGTTAGGATTCAGGGATAGGGTTCAGGTTAGGGTTAGGCACAGGCTTTGGGTTCAGGACAGGTTTAGGTTTTGGTTTAGTGTTAAAGTAAGAGTTAGAGTGAGTGTTATGGACACTGTTAGGATTAGTGTTAGGAACAAAGGTAAGGTTAGGGCTTGGGACACTGCAAGTTTTCAGGTAGGGACACTGTTCGGGTTAGGGTTAACAACAGAGTTAGGTTAGGGACAGGGTTGGGGTTAGTAACATGGTTAGGGATAGGTTTAGAGTTAGATTAGAAACAGGGTTGGGTTAGGGACTGTTTAGGGTTAGGTGTAGGAACAGGGTTAGTTTAGGGTAAAGGACAGGGTTACAGACAGAGTTAGCCTTAGTGTGAGGGACAGGGTTGGGGACAGGTTTAATGTTAGGCTTAGGGACAGCGTTAGAGTTAGGGTTTGGGACATGGTTAAGGTTAGGGTTAGGGACAGTGTTAGGGTTAGGGTAAGGGTATTGGACAAGGATAAGTTTAAGGTTACAGACAGGTTTAGCGTTAGGGACAAGGTAGCTGGGTCCAGCGTGGCTAGTTGCACATGCCGGAATGGGGGCAACAGAGGATTAAGAAGGCAGACAAACAAATACTTGTTAGCAGGGACTACTTGTACAGTTGTCTCCTGATGGGAGAAACAATGTCTCTTTCTAGCAGCCGTGGTTTATTCATATAGCCTCGCTCATGCGCGGGCAGAAAAGGGAAGGAGATAGCCTTCGGTAGGGAACTTTCCGTGCCTTAGCTGCAGATTGTTACTAATGCATCAAACTAAAAATGTTTACTACCCAATGTATTGAAATCACCTGCGGGTGCCGGAAACTTCATCCTTATGCTGCGATGCTGCACCAACCTTGCTAAGGACGCAGACTGAGAGTTTGCCTTGCACCAGCCCCCGTTTTACATCTCCAGATGGGTCTCTCAGTCCCCGCACAAGTTTATGGTTAGGGTTAGGGACAGAATTAGGGTTAAGGTTAGGGACAAAGTTAGGGTTAAGGTTTGAGACAATGTTAGTTTTAAGGTAGAGACATTGTTTGGGTTAGCATTACGGACTGGGTCTGGGTAAAGCTTAGGGCTATTGTTAAGGTTTGTGTTTAGTTAGGAACATGGTTAGAGTTAGGGATGAGGACACGGTAGAGGCAGTGTTAAGGTTAGGGTTAGGGTCAGTGTTAGGGTTAAGGTTAGTGTTAAGGAGAGCCTTAGTGTTAGGGACATGGTTCGGAACAGTGCTGGGGTTAGGATTAAGGGCAGGTTGAGGGTTAGAGAAAGGGTTAGGTTTAGAATTAAGGACAGTGTTAGGGATAGAATTAGGGTTAGGTTTACGGATAGGTTTAGGTTTCGGGGCAGTGTTAGGGTTAGGATTAGGGACACAGTTAGGGTTGGGGTTTGTGACACTGTAAGTTGTAGAGTAGCGATACTGTTATGGTTATGGTTAGCATCAGAGTTACGGTTAGTATTAGAAATGGTGTTATGGTTAGGGCTAGGAACAGGGTTAAGGTTAGGCTCTGGGACAGATTTAAGGTAGAATTAGGAAGAGGGTTAAGGTTAGAGTAAGCGACAGGGTTAGGGTTAGGGTTAGTGTTAGGGACATGTTTGGGGTTGGTATTAGGTACATGTCTAGGACAGGAATAAGGTTAAGTTTGGAACAGGGTAAGGTTAAGGTTAAGAACAGGGTGAGAATTTGGGTTAGAATTAGGTACAGGGTTAGGGCTAGGGGCAAGGTTAGGGTTAGGGACAGAGTTAGGGTTAGGGTTGGAAACAGGGTCTGGTAAGAACAGGGTTACGGCTAGATTTAGGGACAGGATTAGGGTTAGGTTTGGGACTCAGTGAGGCTTAAGTTTAAAAATATGTTTAGAATTAGAGTTACAGTTAGGTACAGGGTTAATTTTAGGGATAGGGTTAGAGTTGTATTAGGGTTAGGGTTTTTTAGTCTTAGGGTTACAGTTAAAGACTGGCTTAGGGTGAGGGTTAGTGTCAGTGTTAG
>NW_017732336.1:47875-61422 GCF_001890085.2 Hipposideros armiger | reverse complement strand
AAAAAAAAAGAATTAGCTTATGGACAGGTTTAGGTTTAGGGACAGTGTTAGGGTTACAGTTAGTGTCTGGGTTATGGTAAAGCATAGAATTTCAATTAGGGTTAATTTTAGCATTAGAAGTAGAGTTAGAATTTCAAACATGGTAAAAGTAAACTTTGGCTATTGGGTTAGGGTTAGGGTTAAGTTAGATTTAGATTTAGAGATAGATTTAAAAACACTGTTAAGGTTAGAATCAGAAACGGTTAGGGTTATAGTTAATGACAGTATTAAGATTATATTAGGGTAAGATTCAGGGACAGGGTTAAGCTTAGCATTAGGGACACGGTTTGGATTAGGGATAGGATTCGGTTTAGTTTTAGGGACAAGTTTAGAGTGAGAGTAGAGACAGTGTTAGACTTAGGGTTAAGGACACTGTTAGGGTTAGAGTTAGTGACAGAGTAAGGATTAGGGTTAGGTTAGGGTTAGGGTTCAACACAGTGTTAGAAACAGTGTTAGGATTAGGGTTNCTCTTTAGCCTAGCACTTAGCATGTGGCCTGGCATATCAGAGGCTCTCAAATGTTTGGACAGTAAGTGAATTAATCAGATAACAGTTTGAAACACACTTACGCAATTTTATTCTTCTGATTACCAACCACCCTCTTTTGGACATCTGAAACAGTTTTCAAAGGCAGGAATCAGTCTATGAAAAATGGCTTATTTATGGATCAGCTCTGAATTTACCAGTAAAACTATTGCAGTCTATGAAGTTTATCCAGGGAGCTCCTTTTGCTCATTATTGAAGATCTTCCCTGTGGCTGCTGAGTAAGGTACTGTAAGGAAGGAAATTGCTGACTGCTCTGACCCTACTCTCTAACTTCCCTCTGCTCTCTTCCTCTCATACCCCACAGAGGAAACCCAAGAGCAGAAATAGGAGGGGAGTGTCCCTCCCCCTTCCCAGGCCAACAAATTAATTAACTGATGCATAATTAATTAGAGCAGCAAAGCATCGCTTCTTAAGGGACCAGATAGGAGAGCTGTGATTTGTGTGTTCATGAACAGAGTGAATAATAGTCAGCTGTGCTCTTGAGCCAGATACTGATACAATCAGGGTCGTAACTTAAGAGCTGAAGGCTGTTCAACCCACAGAAGGAGCACTTGGCCTCAGCTGCTCTACTCAGCATAAAGTGATACTCTCTGCATGGGCTGGATCTTAGATAGACACAGAACTTTGGATGTCAGAACAGGGTGGTGGGGGTTGGGAACAGGGGTCCTGAGAGAACATCCTTGTCCATTGCTCGACACATACCAGTGCACTCAAATTGCAGTCTGAAAAAAGTGCCCACAGGCAGTTTGTTTTGAGTCCATGAGGAGATGAGTCCAGAAATTGAGAGTAAGGATTCAGAAACTTTTATAGAAACTTGATGGAGTTGTAGGCATGCTGAATCTAATATTTTTTAAATTGGGGCTTATATTTTTATGTTCATTCAATTTTTCTAGTAATTCATTGTTATTATATTTAAAATAAATATCAGTATGCAATAGATTATAAATTGTAAACAAAACAAAACAAAACATAAAAAAATGGTCCTTTAAGAAAGATATTTCTAGAACCACTACCTTGGATCATTCCAGCAATCCTTAAGCCCAAACCTTGCAAAATACTGTTGGATCTGAACATATTCTAGGGAAGATAACATGAACTCTAATATCACTTTGCTACTGAGTTGGAAAATGGGATTTGAAATATCTTGAATTCATCTGTCTGGAAGTGATCCTGTGCTCTGCAGCGCCAATGTTATCTAGAGAACAAAATGAACCAAGGTAAATCAAAACCATGGAAGCTGTAAATAATATAGCTGCACTGATATTCATTTTGAACATGTGCCTATTGAGAAAGTCACAAGTTACCTGTGAAAAGTAATATTGTGCAATCACTAGCTACAGCTGAGCGTTAGTGTGTGTTAGATAGAGTACACCACAACAAACTAATGGTCCCAACTCCTGTTAACAAGAATGTCAATAACTAAGAACTTACATCTTGGAGCTTTTAGGAAACAAAGAAGAAAAGAAACCTAAATGTTGTCCTTTGAGGTAGTGGGATGTGAATGGATAGATTAGAAGAGAGGTAGTTCTCTGTATCCAGATGTTACTAATAAAAGTGAAATGAGTATAGCCACTTACTTGAAGTGGAATAAACACTCGCTGGGGCCTGACTTAACTTGCCCTTGATTTATGGTAATGAGAATACCTCCTTGCAAGTTTGCCTAATTCTTTTTTTGTGCTGAAGTACTTATAATAGCTTTGTAGCCCCTTCAGTGGGATTCAAGGTGGGCCTGTCTTGGCAATTTATAGATGATCATATATGCACATATAAACCACATGGGATGACTCCCCACAAACCCATGTGTCAGTCCCATTCCTTGAACTCCTACAACGTACAAGAGTCCTGACTTGGGAATAAAGATGCTTGTGGTTTGGTTTTAGTGCATGAGTGGTTTTCCAAATATGATCTCAAGATTTTAAAAAGTGGAAACATTATTCTGAAATAAAAGCTTCTTATTTGCAAAACAAGTACCATATTGCCTTATCATAACAATAGGAGAGAAAGCCCCTTACCTGAGATTCCATGCAGAATCCATTTAGTCACATGGATGGAGAAAAATCTAATGTACTGAATCAGGAATATTATCATTCCAAAATCAGTGGGCAACTCAATGTAATGTACTTGATAGTTTTGGAGAATTCAATAGAACATCAGATAGATAGATCTGGGTTCAAATCCTAACTTCTCTACTTTCGACCTCTATAATCTTGAACACTTTACTTGGCTTCCCTGAGCCTCAGGTCCTAAATTTGTAAAATGAAGATAATAAAATCTACCCTGAAAGGCTGACACTTGTGGAACACTTATTATGTGCTAGTCCCTGTGCTAAATAGTTACATATTTTTTTTCACTTATCCTGACAGCAAATCTTTAAAGTCATTGGCCGGCCAAGTGGCTTGTTGGTTAAGAATTGGCTTGGGAGCGCAAGCTCTGAGCAGCAGGGTCACCAGTTGGGATTCCACATGGGCCAATGACGCTGCGCCCTCTACAACGAAGATGGTGAACAACAGCTCGACCTGGAGCTGGGCTGCCATGAGTTGCCAGGGTCAGCATAAGCTGCAGTGAGTCACTATGAACGGCTTTCCAATGGCTGACAACCAATCTGCCTCAGCTGAGAAGAGTGCAATGATCACAATACCAACATGGGCCAGTGAAGTAATGTCCTCCACAACTAGACTGAAGAGCAAAAGGACAGAAACTTGTCTGTTCCCCTTCCCCGATTCCCCAACATTGTTCCCTCCCCCAATTCCCCAATAAAATCTTTTAAAAATATATTTAAAGTCATATTCTATGATAATCTGATACCCAAGTCCAAATACTTAACCATCACAGCTTTAGAAATAAAGTATATAAAGGACTGAGCATAATGCCTGGCACATAGTAGGTACTTAATAAATTGAGATATTAGTCTGTTATTATAGCTAACACTGCTCAGGGAGAAAAAGGCAACATGGAAGTGAAAATGCACACTTGGTGTCTGCTCTGAACTCTCCCCTCGGCTCTGCCTTAATGATCCTGGGAAGTGGCCCAGGCCCCAGGTTCCTCATCAGTAAGGAAAGGAGGTTTACCTCAGGGCAAGCCTTAAGCAGAAAATAATTTTAGGGACAACTAAAAGGCTCCATGACCTCCCAGGTAACTCCTTTACGGTTTGACAGTTGCCTAAAACTCATTTCAGGGGAGTTCCACCATTCATTCTGCTGGGATAGCAAGAAAGTTCAAATATGCAAATCCCCAGGATAAACTACACAAGAGTGTGAATAAATTTCAGGCAAACAGTATAAANTTTAGATTAAGCTGGTCATTTCCAAACTCAATTCTTTTAAAACTCTAAGACAGAGTGCCCCAGACAACCAGCGGCTCCCGGCAGAGTTTGGATTAGGTTTATGTTTAGGAACAGTGTTAGAGTTCGTATAAAAACACTTTTAGGGTTAGAATTAGAAACAGAGTTAGGGTTTGATTCAGCGACAGTATTAAGATTATTTTAGGGTTAAGATTAGGGTTAGTGACATGGTTTGGGTTACAGACAGGATTAGGTTTAGGATAGGGACAGGCTTAGAGTGAGAGTTGGGACAGTGTTAGATTTAGGGTTAGGGACACTGTTAGGGTTAGGGTTAGTGACAGATTTAGGGTTAGGCTTAGTGTAGGGTTAGGGTTCTAGACAGGGTTAGAAAGAGTGTTAGTATTAGGGTTGGAGATACTCTTAGTGTTAGGTTTAGGGACAGAGTTTTGATTAAGGCTAGGGTTAGGAAAACAGGTTTAAGGCCAGGTTTAGAAATAGTGTTGAGGGCAGCTTTAGGGTTAGGGACCATGTTAAGTTTAGAGTGCGAAACAGGGTTAGGGTTTGGGTTAGTGTTAGGGACATGGTTAGGGTTGGTATTAAGGACATGGTTAGGACAGGATTAGGGTTACATTTGGAACTGGGTTAGGGTTCTTGTTAAAACAGGGTTAGAATTCGGGTTAGAGTTAGGTACAGGGTTTGGGTTAGGGGTAGGGTGAGGTTGAGTGTTAGAGTTAGAGTTAAGACTGAGTTAGGATCATCGTTGGGTTAAGGTTAGGGACAGTGCTATGATTAGGTTTATGTACAGGTTTAGGGTTAGGATTAGAGACAGGATTAGGGATAGAATTATGGCAAATTTCTAGACAGGATTAGGATTAGGGACTGTTTTAGGTTTACCATTAGGGTCAGGGTTAGGATTAGGCTTACAATTTCAATTAGGGTTAGTTTTAGGATTTGAATTAGAGTTAGAATTAGAAACAGGTTTAGGGTTAGGATTAGGGTTAGGGTTACAGACACTCTTAAGGTTAGGGTTAGAAACAGGGTTAGCGACAGGATCAGTATTATATTTGGGTTAGGATTCAGGGACAGGGTTCAGATTAGGATTAGGCACAGTCTTTGGGTTTGGGACAGGTTTAGGCTTAGGTTTAGTGTTAAAGTAAGAGTTAGAGTTAGTGTTATGCACACTGTTCGGGTTAGGGTTGGGGACAAAGGTAAGGGTAGGGCTTGGGACACTGTTAGTTTTAGGGTAGGGACACTGTTTGGGTTAGGGTTAATGACAGAGTTAGGGACTGGGTCAGGGTTAAGGACAAGATTAAGGACAGAATTAGTGTTAGATTAGAAATAGGGTTGGGTTAAGGACTGGTTAGGGTTAGGTGTAGGAAAAGGGTGAGTTTAGGGTTAAGGACAGGGTTATGAACAAAGTTAGCCTTAGTGTGAAGGAAAGGTTTGGGAACAGTATTAATGTTAATGTTAGGGTTAGGGACAAGGTTGGGACAGGCTTAGAGTTAGGGTTAGGGACATGGTTAAGGTTAGTGTTAGGGACAGTGTCAGGGCTGTGATAGAAAGTTTGCTTCTTTCTTGAGTGGAAGAAAGAACAGAAATAGTTCTGTAATATAAAACTAGGCCCAACTCCACACTGGCAAAGGATTGTGTTTGCATGTAAGGGCTCAAGCTGTCAACATAAAGCTTGATTATAAGTAGGGACTGTGTAGTGCTGGGAGGCGGCAACCTCAAAAAGACCAGGCACAAGGTTGGACATGAGGAGAGGGAGTGGAAGACAAAGAACACATACTCAAAATTTCAGAACATATGAGGAAAATTGAAGTTGTAAAAGGTAGCCAAAACACTCAATATCTGGAGAATTCACTTCTGAAGAAATGAAATCAACAGAGTAATCTGAAGAGATTTAAAATAAATATGCTAATACTTTCAAAGTGGTAAAAGAAGGTAAAACTTTATTTAAAAAATACAAAAACTGTCAGATATTAATCACTAATAAGTAGATATGAAAAAGAATGTTAGGATTCCAGAAATGTAGAACTATTATTGAAATAAAAAGAAAAACTAACAGATGTTATTAAATCTGTAAAAGGCATAGCCAAAGAGAATATGTAGGAAAATAAATTAAGTGTTGCAGAATTCACCCAGAATGCAACACTAAAAGATCAAAAAATGAGAGAAACGTGAACAATGTTAGAGAAAGAGGCCCCATCGTACATCTATTAGCAATCCAGAAGGAGACAAGAGAGGACATGGTGATGAGGCAATATTTAAAGAGATAATGACTGAGAATATTCAGAATAAAGAAATATACAAGTCTTCAAATGGAAAGAACACCGAGTAATGAATACACAGATATTTAAAGTGTAACTACGGATCATCAAGAAAAGAGAAATTATTAAAAGATACCAGAGAGGAGAAAAAAACCTAAATGCAGATTATCTATCCACAATGAAATAACAATTGGATTATGAGTATACTTTTCATCAGTAATACTAGGGACCGGAAGACTGGAGTAACATTATCCATGTGCTGAAGGAAAACACTGTCAACCTAGAATTCCACAGAGAGCTAAATTAACATTCAAGAATGAGGGCACATGCTTATCTATTACAATTCCATTGAATCCGTTCCCGCTCTCTACTCCATGTCCNAAAGCCTTTCCATTAACATATCCATTATGTTCCAGCATATGCTATGCCTTCACATATCCACCACATAGCCCCAGGACACCTTGTTACTGTGTCCTCCCAGAGGAGATTAACTGTTAGCATTCCAATAGGTCCCAATACACCTTGAGACACTCCCCAGAGGGAGTCTTATCGCCTCGGGTCATACCGAGGCACTCCCTCAGAGAGATTACTGCCTCTGGTCATACGGAGGCTTTTCTCTCATAGCTAATGGGATTAGAGGCTAAATGCAGGGGGACGTGTTTATAGAATTCGGCTGTCAGGCAACAGCTACTGAAAGGAAAGGGATTCTGGAAACAAATTGGGGAGTGTCTCAGTTTTCTATCTGGCTGACACTGCTTATCTTCATCTGCATGTAGACAAATTACATATTTTGAACAAATGCAAGAAGCCTTTGGAAGAAGTGTGCCTTGTCTCCATGAAGGGCCCAGCCAAGCTCTCCTCTGGGTGTGCGTGGTCACAAAAGTCCCCCTTCACTCATCTCCTCCTCACTGCATAGAGCATAAAGGTTATTAAAATGAGGCTGCTTGGATTCAAATCCCAGGTCCCCTCTTACCTGACTTTGGGCAATTACTTAATCCCCATGAACAGGGAGCTCATGGAGGTGTGTGATGATAAAATTAGGCACCCAGTTGAAGGGTTTGTCTCTCTCTATGCCTGCTATGGGGTAAGCAGCTCCCTCACTCGAGTCTGTGGCCCATAGGAAGTGACTGGCCAGCCAGGCAAGTACCAGGCCACCGTGTCTTCTCAGACCAGCTATGCCATTGGCAGATGCACACATTTTACTACATGAGAAACAGTTATTCATTTACAGAAATTGTAGCTTCAAAATATTTCCTTTCTGCTTCACAAGATACAAACCTGTGATTTATCTCCTTTATGTGAATCTGGATCTTTAAAGATACAAACCATCTAGGCAGGATATAGGGACTCTGACTGTCACACATTCTCTGTGATCCCAGCAGTGGAAGTGGCAGGGGAGTCAGTTACCTTGCCTCACCTCTCAGTGTCATGGTTTTCTGTAAGGTAAAAGGGAGCAGATGGCTGAGACAACTCTCAGAAATAGCTCTCCAGCAGAAATAACTACACAACAGTCAGGACTGCTGTGTAAAGTCATATTACATATATGGCCTTAATTTGCCTATCTGCAAACCCAAATTGCATTGCTTATGACAATTTACTTAAATGAATATTAATGATATTCATATTTTCTTTCCAGCTCTCTCTAAGCATCCTTCAATCCATGTTTCCCCAACACTTCCCCTCCAAAAAAGGAAATGAGAGTTTACGATAACTTCTGAGAACTGCAAATTGGCTGAAACTATATGATGATAAAACCAGTAAGGAAATTCAGTAAATATACTTTTTATACAGTCATTAAAAAAATATTCAAAAGAGCCTGTGGAAGTATCACACAGTCAACAAATACCTACTGAGCATCTACCAAGTGCTCAGTTCCTTGGATGAATTTAATTTACATCCTTGTTCTGAAGGAATTCATAGTATATTAGGGGGCGATAAATGCATGAATCCAAGTAACTAATTTCAGGTTGGAGGGGATAAGAGCCACAAAAGAGATACTAATTACATATGATGTGAGTTCAAGGGAGAGAAAGTGGCTTGTGCTTAGTAAATCAGGCCTGCTTATACGCTAAATGCTTGTTGTAAGAAGGCTTTGTGGAGAGAGTCGGGGGAAATGAGCTCTGAGGGTAGATAAGATGTGGATCTATGAAGATGGGATAAGGTCTTAAGGAAAAGGAGGGAAAAGAACATTCCAGAGCAAAAGCATGGAGGAGAAAGGGGAGGTCCAGAAGGGATCTGTGGGCAGTGGGTGGTGCTTTTGATTGGCCTGGTTCTGAGCAATGATGTAATACATACTGTCTGAGATCTTAGAAAGCCTTGAACTCTAGGGAAATAGTTTATGCCCTATTCCTTACATTATAAGGAAACTGAAAAATTTGTAGCAGGGATCGATATGTAGGATAAAACGGAAGGGAAATGGTAGGGGAGATAGAGCTCTGTGAGGAGAATGTGGTATGAATCCAAATTAGTGGGGATGGTGGTCCAGACTAAGGCCTCACTAGTGACATGAAGAGAATAGGTTTAAAGACAGAAGGACCACACATCCCTCCAGTTTTCCAGGGACAGTTGTGATTTCAGCCTGCTCCAATGTGACTATTTACGAGTATACCAGTTTAGACAATAAATGGCATGATCCTCCTAGTTAAAAGTGATGTTGAATTGAGTAACTAGAAGGACAAAACAGCAAAAAGGAAACAGGTTTTGAAGGAAAGTGAGTCTGGTTGTGGACATACTAAGTTTGAGGTAATGTTTGGGCTTCTAAGTAGAAAAAGATAACAATATAATACTAGTCAACATTTCTTGAGTGCTTACATAGCTCATTTATTCTTCACAAAACCCCTGTGATGTAGGTACTATTACTATCCTCATTTTATAGATGATGAAACTGGGCAGAGAGAGTTCTATGATGAGTAAACAGGTGAAAAGTTAGGCCTTGACCTCAGGAGAGAATTTAGAATAAAGACAAGCATCTGGTGGAAGGGGCTAAGGGGTCCAGGTGGGTTGCCAAAATAGAGAGTGAAGCAAAGGATGAATGTGAAGAACAAAAATGGAAGTAGCAGGAGGAAGAGAAAGTAAGAAAGATGCAAAGGGAGCAATCAGTTAGACAGTAGAGAAACTAAAATGATAGCATCATGAAAATCATGGCAGAAAAGAGAATGTCCATCTCATTAGTGCAGAACATTAAAGAAAAATGGGGGAAGAGGAGGACTGGAAAACAATGTTGGATTGGTGACCTCTGACCCAACAAAATGCATGTTAATTTCTCCATTGTCAAAAATGTTTCACTTGTACCAGGTTGTTGTGCAACCACCTAAGGACAGATGTCAAGCTCCTCTTGATGTTCTGCATGGTGTGGAGATTGCTTCCTTGCTTCATGTTCTTGGGGCAGGAAGGTCATTTGAAGGCCATTGTTGGCTCTGGGAGGCAGGAGCAAGGAGTGAGAAAGGCTTTCTTCCTGGAGCTACCATTACACCAGGCTTTAAGACAAAATATTGATCAAACAATTCCCTCAGATTATGAGCAATATGTAGAATTAGATGAGAAAGAACTGTAAGGCTTATCTTGCTTTTGACTACTAAAGAGATCTTACTAACCTCCAAGGATAGAATTTCACAATCTGTAAACCTAACTTGGGCAGACTCTCACCAAACTTAACATAGGAGGTTTTTGTTTAGCATGACAGGTGGTGATGAAATAAAATCTTAGTGTTTTTATTGTCTTGTGTGGCTGTTGCTATTTTGATTGTTTCTTTTGCATACTATTGAAAGTAGGATGCAATTAGCTATGAAGCTCTTATTTTCTCTTAGTATTAGATGTCATAAATTACCATACTGAAACTACTGGTACTTCAAATCTGGAGTAGGCTAGAATTTATTTTCTCTGTTTCAATTTATAGTCTTCCTCCATCTGTGCCACCTTCCTCTCTGAGGAATTTTGTGCTTTCATAATGAACCTATCTTTTTTTTNGAAACAGTGTTAGGATTAGGGTTTGGGATACTGATAGGGTTAGGTTTAGGGACACTTTGGATTAGGGTTAGGGTTAGGAAAACTCTTAGGTTGAAGGCCAGGTTCAAAATAGGGTTGGAGGCAGGTTTAGGGTTACGGTCCCTGTTACTTTTAGAGTGAGAAACAGGGTTAGGGTTAGATTTAGTGTTAGGGACATGTTTAGGGTTGGTATTAAGGACATGGTTAGGACAGGATTAGGGTTATGTTTGGAATTGGGTTAGGGTTATGGTTAAAACAAGTTTAGAATTTGGGTTAGAGTTAGGTACAGGGTTTGGGTTAGGGGCAGGGTGAGGGTGAGTGTTAGAGTTAGAGTTGAGTTAAGACTGAGTTAGGATCATCGTTGGGTTAAGGTTAGGGACAGTGCTATGATTAGGTTTATGTACAGGTTGAGGGTTAGGATTAGAGACAGGGTTAGGGATAGAATTATGGGAAATTTATGGACAGGTTTAGGATTAGGGACAGTTTTAGGCTTACAGTTAGGTTCAGGGTTAGGATTAGGCTAACAATTTCAATTAAGGTTAGTTTTAGGACTTGAATTAGAGTTAAAATTAGAAACAGATAAGTTTAAAAGTTGGATTTAGTGTTAAGGCTATTGTTAGTGTTAGGGTTACAGACACTCTTAAGGTTAGGGTTAGAAACAGGGTTAGCAAGATGATTAGGATTATATTTGAGTTAGGATTGAGGGACAGAGTTCTGGTTAGGGTTAGGCACCGATTTGGTTTTGGGAGAGGTTTAGGCTTAGGGTTAGTGTTAAAGTAAGAGTTAGAGTTAGTGTTATGGACACTGTTAGGGTTAGGGTTATGGAAAAAGGTAAAGTTAGGGTTTGGGACACTGGTAGTTTTAGGGTAGTGACACTGTTCACGTTAGGGTTAATGACAGAGTTAGGTTAGGGACAGGGTCTGGGTTAGGGACAAGGTTAAGGACAGGTTTAGAGTTAGATTAGAAACAGGGTTGGGTTCAGGACTGTTAGGGTTAGGTGTAGGAACAGGGTTAGTTTAGGGTTAAGGACAGGGTTACAGACAGAGTTAGCCTTAGTGTAAGGGACAGGGTTGGGGACAGGTTTAATGTTAGGCTTAGGGACAGCATTAGAGTTAGGATTAAGGACATGGTTAAGGTTAGGGTTAGGGACAGTGTTAGGGTTAGGGTAAGGGTATTGGACAAGGATAAGTTTAAGGTTACAGACAGGTTTAGTGTTAGGGACAAGGTAGGCGCGTCCAGCATGGCTAGTTGCACATGCCGGAATGGGGGCAACAGAGATTAAGAAGGCAGACAAACAAATACTTGTTAGCAGGGGCTACTTGTACAGTTGTCTCCTGATGGGAGAACAGTGTTTCTATCTAGCAGCCGTGGTTTATTCATATAGCCTCGCTCATGCACGGGTAGAAAAGGGAAGGAGGTAGCCTTCGGCAGGGAACGTTCCATGCATCAGCTGCAAATTGTTAGCACCAATGCATCAGGCTGAAGATGTTTAGTACCCAATGTATTGAAACCACCCTCTGGTGCTGGCAACCTCATCCATATGCTCCGCTGTTGTGCCAGCCTTGCTAAGGACACAGCCTGAGAGTGTGCCTTGCACCAGCGTCTTTTTTACATCTCCAGATGCATCTCTCATTTTCGGCATAATTTTATGTTTAGGGTTAGGGACAGGTTTAGGGTTAGAGAAAGGTTTAGGGTTAGAAAAACGTACAGGGCCAAGGGTAGAATTAGGGTTAGGTTTACGGACAAATTTAGGTTTTGGGACAGTGTTAGGGCTAGTGTTAGGGAGAAAGTTAGTGTTGGGTTTGGGACACTGTAAGTTCTAGGGTAGGGATCCTGTTAGGGTTAGGGTTAGGGTCAGAGTTAGGGTTAGTGTTAGAAACAGGGTTAGGGTTAGGGTTAGGACTAGGATTATGGTTAGGGTTAGGGACCGATTTAGGGTTAGAATTAGGAACAGGGTTGGGGTTAGAATTAGCGACAGAGTTAGGGTGAGGGTTAGGGTTATAAAGGGTTAGGGTTAACGACTGGTTCCGAAATAGGTTTCAGGACTTTTTAGGGTTAGGGACAGTTTAACATTAGAGTGAGAAACAGGGTTAGGGTTAGGGTTAGTGTTAGGTACATGGCTTATGTTCGTATTAGGTACACGGTTAGGAGAGAATTAGGGTTAGGTTTGTTCCAGGGTAAGAGTTAAGGTTAAGAACACGGTGGGAATTTGGGTTAGTGTTAAGTATAGGATTAGGGTTAAGGACAGGTTTAGCAATAAGGTTAAGGATAGGTTTAGTGTTAGGGACAGTGTTAAGATGATATTTAGATGCAGGCTAGTGTTATGGTTAGGGTTAGGGATAGTGTTATGGTTAATTTAGAGACACGGTTAAGTTTGGTATTAGGGACTGAGTTAGGACAGGATTATGGTTAATTTTGGGATAGAGGTATTGTTGAGCTTATGGTAAGGATAGGGCAAGATTAGCATTAAATTTAATGACAAAGTTAGGGTTAGGGACAAGGTTAGGGTTAGGGCCAAGGTTAGGGACAGGGTTAGGGTTAGGGTGAAAAACTGGGTTAGGTTTAGGACAGGGTTACAGTTAGATTAAGGGGCAGGAGTTGGGTTAGGTTTGGGACAGGGTTAGGGTTAAGTTTAAAAATAGGTTTAGAATTAGAGTTATTGTTAGATACTGGGTTCAGTTTTGGGGTGGCTAGGGTTGTGTTAGACTTAGGGTTTGAGTTAAACACTGGCTTAGGGTCAGTCTTAGGGACAGTATTTGGACTAATGTTAGGGACAGGTTTAAGGTTAGTATTAGGGACAGGGTTAGGGATTGAATTAGGGTTAGGTTTATGGACTGGTTTAGGTGTAGGGACAGTGTTAGGGTTACGGTTGGTGTCAGGGTTATGGTTAAGCTTAGAATTTCAATTAGGGTTCATTTTAGGGTTTGAATTGGAGTTAGAATTTGAAACACGGTAGGAGTAAAGGTTGGCTGGGTTTGGGTTAGGGTTATGGTAAGGTTTAGGAACAGTGTTCAAGTTAGGTTTAAAAACAGTTAATGTTAGAATTAGAAACAGGGTTAGGGTTATAGTTAATGACAGTATTAAGATTATATTAGGGTTAAGATTCAGGGATAGGGTTTAGCTTAGGATATGGACATGGTTTGGGTTAGAGACTGATTTAGGGTTAGGGTTAGGGTTAGGGTAGGGTTAGGGTTAGGTTTAGGAACAGAGTTTTGTGGGAGACCAGCTCCCACAGGTCCAGGGGAATCCCTTTGGTGAAGACGGCATTGGTGAGGAAAAAAGAAAAATGCATGGAGACACAAGAGCGCTTTTTCAAGAAGAGAAGTGTCTCATTTTATTGTTACAGCACGTCCCCTTTTATACCGGACAGTTGACCATTACATCATTGAGCTATTTTTTCAGAGACAAACTTTTACCCATTTGCCTTCT
>NW_017732336.1:39606-44450 GCF_001890085.2 Hipposideros armiger | reverse complement strand
TTGTATTGTTCTGTACACCTGAAACTAACAATAAAAATAAATAAATAAATAAATAAAAAGAAAAATAAATAAATTTAAAAAGGAATTATATATCATATGCAAAAAAAGAAAAAAGAATGAGGGCACAGTAATGTCAAAGCTACAAAGACAAAGGTTGCACATCATCAAAAATATAAGTAAATCCAAAAGGAAGTAGTGAGATGCACTAAGCAATGGTCACTATAAATAATGCAACAAAGACCAAACTCTTAACACTGACAATGCCAATATCCCAGAAAAATGCTTACTCTGTGACACGGCCCACTAGGATTACATTACACATTAGAAACATAGTCACTGGAATTAAAAACCAACTTCTAATTAAGCAAACTTCAGTTCTCTGTAAGAAAGGAAGGGAGGCAGGAAGTAAGGAGGGAAGGCAGTAAGTTTGTCTGCCTGTCCCCAAGTTTCTCAGGAAGTAGAGAAATATGATGCTCCTCAAGAGATGTAATTGGAAATGTGAGCAGAAGGGAGCTGAAGCCTGTTGAGTTGCCTCCATTCCTGGGGTGTATAGATGTTGGGGGCTGGGGGATACATAGAAATTGTGAACCCAAGCATTTCTGACCAGTGGGTGGGCGTTCACTCCCTTTGACAAGAAGTCTATCCAGGGCCGGCCGAGTGGCTCAGTTGATTAAGAACTTGTTCAAGAGTTTGAGCTCTGAGCAACAGCGGTTCAATTGCCGGCCCGAGCTGAACAGCCGCTGAGCTGCCAACAGGTGGCAGGATGGCTCAGCTTAAAAAAAAAAAGAAGTCTATCCAGATAGGCTGGCAGCACAGTAGGGCTCCATGGAAAGGGCAGCCTGGATCATGGGGCAGGACCCACCTCTATAAGATTTCTCAGAACAGGAAGAAGGCACACAATTCACAGTTTCTGTATCAAGCTGGCCTGCATAGGGCACCCCTCAGGCTTGGTAAGAAGCTCAAATGCAGCTCTCTGCCCCCGCTACAACTCTGTGAGGAACTAAAAAAGCCAATTGAAGCAGCTGGTATGTTATAGAGGCTCTGGGGAGACACATGGTAAAGAGGCTTTTAACAACTTTGCTCAAATTTATGAATGAAAACCTTTCTTGGTACTTTTTGAAATTTTATTAAGATTTAAAATCTCTTTCAAGTGCTTCTTTTGATATCTGACTAGTGTTTCTTTTGAATGTGATGCTGTACTAAGAACTTGAAGGTTCAGCTTTATTTGGGTTGCACACATACAATGTAACTCCTATCCTTCTGGTGGATGAGACATAAACCAGCTGTTCTTCCTGCCTGTCAGTTCTGACCTGCCCATGCACAGGCTGGAAGTTACCATCCTAGGACCACTGGGCTTTGGGGCCAGGTGCTGGGCCAACCCTGACCAGAAGCTTTCACAGTGATTCACAATCTCATGTCGTCTAGACTTTCTCCCTGGCAGACCCAGCTCAGCCTTTCTTGCATATGGATGTTACCTCTGTAGGACCACATCCCTCAGTGGGCAGGACTACAGCATGCTGACAAATTAGATTGGGGGTCTCTGTCCTATCTGTCGTATGGCACGAAAAGTCATTTCCAATGCTTAGAATCATGCCTAAATATTTACTGAATGAAAAACCACATGGATGGGAGATATCCCTTGATATGACAAGCTTCTTCATAGGGTCTTTTATAAAGACCTTTAGAACATGCATTGCATTACAATAGAGACCAAACAAAAGTTGGTGTTACAAAACCTGAATATTGCATAGGATACAAACCCTCCAGAAAAAAGTGGTTTAAAGAAATAGGTTTCTGACTGCATTGTAAATGGAGGGAAAAATGAGTTCACACTGTCTGCTGCCTGAGAAATTTAGTCTAAGAAATATTGCTGTGCTATGAAATTAATTACTGTCAGAAAAGAAGGCCTCCAGTGATTTAAAATTATATTGCATATATCTATGTAGTATATTATAGTACGTTAAGAAAGTTAAAGTAAATTAAAAGCCCTAAAACAATACACATACTATTTCAAGATCCCAGTAGCATATTAATTATGCCTTCTGCTGTATTCTTTTTGTATCTTTTGTAAATATAAGCAGTCACAGAATTAAACCACTTGACTAATAAGAGGCCCTTGCATAGAAACAGCCACTGACCCTCTGTCCTCTTATAATGTCATTGAAGCTGCGGCCACCAAAGGTCCTTGCTACAGCTCATGCCTCTAGTGTCTCATAGCTGTTGTTTGTGGAAGCCCCAATGCTAATTTCTAATTTCAACTTCTCTTTATGCCTTAAGGCTTTCAGCATTTGGGTCTTTTAAATACCCTGTGTTGATTCCAACTGTAATGAATTAGCCTCCTGAGACTCTGCCCACCAGTGAGAACATTTAAGTCAATTGTGAGTCAGTACAACATAATGATTGAGAATGTGTTCTGGAGTAGTCAGACCCCCCTGTGTTAGTTTCTAGGCTCTGACATTTGTTAAGGGTGTAACCTTGGACAGTTTGGCTGTACTTTGCCTCAGTTTTCTCATCTGTAAAATGAGAATGACAATTATAACCGAATTTATAGGTACTATTATGGGCTGAATTGTGTCCCCTTGAAATTCATGTTGAAATCCTTACCCCAAGTACCTCAGAATGTAACTGCTTTTAGAGATAAGACATTTTATGGAGTAATTAAGTTAAAATGAGGTTCCCATGGGTGGACCCTAATTCAATATGGCTGGTGTCTTTTGAAGAAGAGAAAATTAAAACACAGCACACACACACAAAGGGAAGACACAGGGGGAAGACAGCCACCTTAGAACCAATGAGAGAGGTTTCAGAAGAAAATAATCCTGTTGACACCTTAATCTTGGACTTCTATCCTCCAGAATTGTGTGAAAATAAATGCCTGATTTTTAACCCACCTAGACTGCGGTACTTCTTTATTAGTATTAGTATACAGGTACTTTTGAGGATTCCAAGAGAAAATGCATGAGTAAAATGTTTAGAAAGTGCCTTGCTTAATAAACATGTGATAAATGCTAGCTATCATTATTCTGTAGCCAAATATGTTGCTAATTCTAAATAACTTTATTAAGAATTAAGACTTAGGTCACAATCTGTTCATACTGTGAGTACTATTACATATTAGGATTACCTTGAAAATTGTCATTTTTAAATTAAACATTAATTTGTTCATAAAATAAACATGTATTCACTGTTGATTTCATCCAGGAACTATGTTTGGTGCAGGGAGTACAAGACGGATCGGACACAGCTCATAACCCTTCCTTGAGGAGCTTACGATACCTGGAAATGGTCCAACATGGCGATTGGCATTATTAGAATGACAGAATGGTGGCTTGAGGCCGGTAAGGTTGAACATAGCAATAAGGGAGAACAATTGCCTGTCTGCAGGACAGGCAGAGAGGGGTTCTTTGGACCCTTGAAACCCAGCCAGCTCTTATAATGATGGGGGTTTTCTAGGGAAGTTCTGCAGCCACCTGGTGCTGACCTGCAAAATCCAGAGAAAGATGGCTCAGTCTAAGCAAAGTTTTCATGTTGGGCTGGAAGCTAAAAGGTTGCAAACAAAGGCCAGCTCTGCTGGTGCAATCATAGTCAGGGCACAAGGGCTTGGCAGGTGCATAATCTCATGGGGGGGGGAAAATGCTGACATTGTCCCTTCTACCTGGCCACACTCTGACAGAAAGACTGGAATAGTCACTTACATGTTCCTTAGGGAGGCTGCTTACATAGCCAGGTCAGACTTCTTTGAAATTATAATGTCACAAGTGAATTTCACTTTTTTCTTCCTAAACCATTTTATTCAGGTATAATTGATACACAATAAAATACACATATATAAATTGTAATATTTGATGTTTTGACATATAGATACACCAGTGAAACTTTTGCCATAACCAAGGTAGTAAACATATCCATCACATCCCAAAGTTTCCTCCTGCCCTTTAGTAGCCCTGCTTTCCCCCGCCTGCGAGCAACCACTTACCTGCTGTCACTATAAATTAATTGGCATTTCCTATAATTTTATATAAATAGAATCATACACTATGTACTTTGTTCATGTGTTTTTTGTCATCCAGCATAATTATTTTGAGATTTGTCCATGCTGTTGGTGTATATCAGTAGTTCCTTCATTTTTTGTTGCTGAGTAGTATTCCATTGTATGAATATGCTTCAATCTTGTTTATCCATGCACCTGTTGAGGAACATGTGGGTTGTTTTCTGGTTTGGGATTTTCCAAATAAAGCTACTGTGAATATTTGTGTACAAGTCTTCCTATGGATATATCTTTTCTCTTGGGTAAATACATAGAAGTAGAATGGTTGGATCATATGCTAGGTGTATGTATACTTTTTCTTTCTTTTTTTATTATTATGGTTAGTTTCAGGTGTGCAAAACAATGCAATAGTTATTCTTTTCATCCCTCACAAAGTGACAACCCCCTCCCCCATCCACTGTCCCCCAACCCTCGATATCATACATATCTATTACAAGTCCATTGACTCGATACCCACACTATACTCCATATCCCATGACTATATATGTACTAAATTATAGTTGACATATAATATTATTCAATGGAAGCTTCAGATGTACAGTGCAGTGGGCAGGCCTCTACACCATCCATGAAGTGGTCTCCCTGACAAGACATGAAACCATCTGGCCCCCTAAAAAATATTTACAATGTTGTTGATTATATTCCCCAAACTGTCTTTTCTATCCCTGAGACATTATTGTAGTTACAAATCTATGTCATCTTGTCCCTTCGTCTTCTCCCTCATCCCCACCCATTCCATCTAGCAATCATCAGATTTTCCTCTGTGTCTCTGAGACTATTTCTGTTTATTCATTTA
>NW_017732336.1:28949-35276 GCF_001890085.2 Hipposideros armiger | reverse complement strand
ATGGTTTCCTAAGTAAAGTCAAATTGAATTGGCTGGAAAAACAAGTTTACCAATATCTATTACATGACTGTAAATGTTGAGATATACTAAGCTGGAAAGTAGCATAATGAAAATGGTACTTTAGGGAATATGATTAGAACCAAGAGGTTAGAGACAGAGGCTAACAAGGTCTATTCTGAGGCTGATGTGGCAATTCAGGCATTAAATGGTAAGATTTGGAATAGATGAAAGTAAGAAGTAGTAATAAAGTAGAAAGCTTGAATTCCAGGCCATATAAAGAAAATAATAGGTAAGGCTTATTGACAATTTTGTTTGAAGGGAAGGAAGGGTCAAGTTGACTCTAGAGTTTCAAGCCAAGGACACATGAAAACTTGATGTCACCCAAAAATTAAGGCAGTGTTCAGGTTGGATTCATAGCTCTCCTTCCAAAATTGTTCTTTTTCCTTTATTTCCTATATGAGTGATGTTAAGTGAGAAACCTTAAAATTGTTCTCAACTTTTCCCTCTCCCTTACCTCCTTACCTATGAATCAAGTTGCAGCTTGAGTTCCACAGGAAGCCAACTCAGATAGAGTTTAGTATGTAGGATGATTATTAGAATGTGCTCTTGCAATCAGCCCTATGAAAGGGAGCAAAATGAAGCAGGAATGGTCAGAGGGAGAATTTGAGCTGCACACAGCCTTTTGTCATTCCACAGGGAACACAGGAGCTTCTACAGAACGATCCTTCAGAGGGGCCCCAAATTGAGTCAAGTTGGCCAAGCCTTCATACCCTCATATCACTCAGTCACTGGACCACACTGAGATGGGAAGTGACCTGAGGTGAGGAACTTTATGCATCTCCAGCAATCCTTGACAGGGTTGGCCGCTGAAGACTGTCTGCTCACCACATTCCCAATAACTGGATCAGCAAGTGCTTCAATGACGGGGTGTTTGGGTAGCACATCACACTATCCACGTCACTACCACCCCCAGGTTTCCATCTTCATTCTCACAGGTTAGTTATTTGGGTCCCCATTACTTTTTTTCCTGAATTGTTGTAATGGGATCCTAGTTTATCTTTTTGCTTATTGTCTTCACCTCTCTTCAACGCATTTTGCACACTGCTGCTGTGACAATCATTCTAAACACAGACACAATCATGCCATTCCTCATCCTAAAACCATTCAATGGATCTCATCACCTATGCAATTCAGTCCAGACTTCCAGTCAACCTGCACTGTGGCCCAGACAAATTCCTCAGGCTCTCACATGTCTTCTGGTTGTTTCTCTGTCAGATATCTTCCTTCTCTGACTGTTTTTTTACTTAGCTTACTCCTCCTGCCCTGTCCTTCCAGACCCACCTCTTTTATGAATATCTGTGACTCTGCGAGCCTGCTTTAAGTGGCATTTCAGTATGTTATTATAGCCCTCATTATTTGCCTTTTTGTAGCATTTATCACATGATACTCCAATTATCTGTTACCAGGATTTTCATCTCATTCAGAACATAGACAAACAGCTTGATCTCTTTAGCCTAGCACTTAGCATGTGGCCTGGCATATCAGAGGCTCTCAAATGTTTGGACAGTAAGTGAATTAATCAGATAACAGTTTGAAACACACTTACGCAATTTTATTCTTCTGATTACCAACCACCCTCTTTTGGACATCTGAAACAGTTTTCAAAGGCAGGAATCAGTCTATGAAAAATGGCTTATTTATGGATCAGCTCTGAATTTACCAGTAAAACTATTGCAGTCTATGAAGTTTATCCAGGGAGCTCCTTTTGCTCATTATTGAAGATCTTCCCTGTGGCTGCTGAGTAAGGTACTGTAAGGAAGGAAATTGCTGACTGCTCTGACCCTACTCTCTAACTTCCCTCTGCTCTCTTCCTCTCATACCCCACAGAGGAAACCCAAGAGCAGAAATAGGAGGGGAGTGTCCCTCCCCCTTCCCAGGCCAACAAATTAATTAACTGATGCATAATTAATTAGAGCAGCAATGCATCGCTTCTTAAGGGACCAGATAGGAGAGCTGTGATTTGTGTGTTCATGAACAGAGTGAATAATAGTCAGCTGTGCTCTTGAGCCAGATACTGATACAATCAGGGTCGTAACTTAAGAGCTGAAGGCTGTTCAACCCACAGAAGGAGCACTTGGCCTCAGCTGCTCTACTCAGCATAAAGTGATACTCTCTGCATGGGCTGGATCTTAGATAGACACAGAACTTTGGATGTCAGAACAGGGTGGTGGGGGTTGGGAACAGGGGTCCTGAGAGAACATCCTTGTCCATTGCTCGACACATACCAGTGCACTCAAATTGCAGTCTGAAAAAAGTGCCCACAGGCAGTTTGTTTTGAGTCCATGAGGAGATGAGTCCAGAAATTGAGAGTAAGGATTCAGAAACTTTTATAGAAACTTGATGGAGTTGTAGGCATGCTGAATCTAATATTTTTTAAATTGGGGCTTATATTTTTATGTTCATTCAATTTTTCTAGTAATTCATTGTTATTATATTTAAAATAAATATCAGTATGCAATAGATTATAAATTGTAAACAAAACAAAACAAAACATAAAAAAATGGTCCTTTAAGAAAGATATTTCTAGAACCACTACCTTGGATCATTCCAGCAATCCTTAAGCCCAAACCTTGCAAAATACTGTTGGATCTGAACATATTCTAGGGAAGATAACATGAACTCTAATATCACTTTGCTACTGAGTTGGAAAATGGGATTTGAAATATCTTGAATTCATCTGTCTGGAAGTGATCCTGTGCTCTGCAGCGCCAATGTTATCTAGAGAACAAAATGAACCAAGGTAAATCAAAACCATGGAAGCTGTAAATAATATAGCTGCACTGATATTCATTTTGAACATGTGCCTATTGAGAAAGTCACAAGTTACCTGTGAAANACAATTTCCTTCTTCTTTATAGCTGAGTAATACTCCATTGTGTAAATGTACCACAGTTTCTTAATCCAGTCATCTACCGATGGGCATTTCAATTGTTTCCAAGTCTTGGCTATTGTAAATAGCGCTGCAATGAACATAGGGGTGCATATATTTTTTTGAATTAGTGTCTTGGGTTTTTCTGGATAATATCTAAGAGTGGAATTCCTGGGTCATAAGGTAGTTCCATTTCCCATTTTTTGAGATACCTCAATACTGGATTTCCATAGTGGCTGCACCAACCCACAATCCCACCAACAGTGCACCAGAGTTCCCTTTGCCCCACAACCTCGCCAGCACTTGTTGTTTGTTGATTTATTGATGATAGTCATTCTGACCAAGGTAAGGTGCTATCTCATTGTGGTTTTATTTGCATTTCCTTAATGATATGCTTTTATAAGAAACTGAAAACTGTTTTCCAAAGGGTTGTAACATTTTACATTCCCAAGTTCAAGTCATTTATCAGAAATATTCTTTGCAAATATTTTCTCTCAGTCTTTGGCTTAGGTTTCCATTCTCTAAACAGCAGCATTTGAAAAGCAGGCTTTAATTTTAGTAAAGTCTAATTAATCATTTTTTATGGTGTATGCTTTCTTTAGGTTGCACAACTAGAAAATCTTTGTCTCATCCAAATTTACAGTTTTTCTCCTATCGTTTCTTCTAGAAGTTCTATAATTTTATGTTTTATATTTAGGCATGTGATCTATTTTGAATCAATATCAATTAGGTCAAGTTAGTTCATAAATCTGTTCAAGTATTCTATATTCCTACTGATTTTCTATCTAATTGTTCTATCAATAATTGATGGAAGGAATGCAAAAATCTTTGAATCTAATTGTTAATTGTTTATTTCCCCTGTATTTCTATCAGTTGTTTCTTCATTTGCTTTGAAACTCTATTATTAAGTGGATATTAAATACTGTTATGTCTTTTTGATTAATTGACTTCTTTACCAGTATGAAATGAACTTCTTTACTCTGGTATTATTCTCTGTTCTGAAATTTACTTTGTCTGAAATTAATATAGCTACTACAACTTTCTTTTGATTAATGTCAGCATGGAATATATTTTTTCTTTATTTATTTTTAATACATGTCTTTATATTTAAATTGTGTTCTATGTAGGTAACATATAACTGTGCACTGCTTTTTTATTCAATCTGACAATTTTGGCTTTTTAATTGAAGTGTTTAGACCATTAACATTTACTAAGACTATGGATGCATTTAGTTTTATATCTACCATCTTGCTGTTTATTTTCTATTTGTCTCATCTTTTCTTTATTCTCCTTTTCTTCTTCTTATGCTTTTTGTTCAGCATTAACTAAATATTTTTTATTATTCAATTTATCTCCTTTTTGGTTTATTAGTTCTAACTTCTTGTTTTGTTATTTGACTGGTTTCTTTGAGGTTTACAGTAAATATCATTAACTTATCCTAATTGATTTTCAAATGATATTAGACCATCTCACATTTTGCCTTGGGTGATTTGGGCTGCTATAACAGAATACTATAGACTGGGTGGTTGAAACAACAAATGTTTATTTCTCATAGTCTGGAGACTGGGAAATCTGAGCTCAAGATGCTGGCAGATTCAGGGCTGAATGAAAATTCTCCTCCTGATTTGCAAATGGCCTTCTTCTTTCTTCTTGTTGTGTTCCCACATCATGGAAAGGAGGGAGATAGAGAACAAGCTCTCTGGTCTCTTCTTACAAGAGCAATAATTCCATTCATGTGGGATTAACCCACATGACTGAATTACCTCCCAAAGGCCTTATGTCCTAATACCATCATGTTGAGCTTTAGGATTTCAACATATGAATTGCAGAGAGGTGGGGCACAAACATAATTCATCCATAACATATGTGTATATTCATACAAGAGTATATTCATATAATATTGTATTCCATTGCTCCTTGTCAGCCTCAGTCTACTGATTTCATATATTTTACTTTTATATGTTATAAAACTCACAATACATTGTTACTATAGTTATTCAAATAATCAATTACCTTTAAACATGTTTAAATTATAAGAAAAAAATCATATAGTTAATCATTTGTTACCATATCTGGTACTCCTCATTTCTTTGTAGATCCAGATGTTCATTTGGTATCATTTGCCTTCTGTCTGAAGGACTTCTTTTAACGTTTTTTTTCTCCCAAACTCTTTTTATGAGGCCACTATTGCCCTGATCCCAAAACTTAACTTTTAAACAAAATTATTATTATGGGTCTCCTGCAGTTGTAAATTCATTCAGATTTGCATGTATAAAAATATCTTTATTTTGGCTTCATTTTTGAAAGATATTTCACTGGGCATAGAATTTAAGTTGTTTTTTTTCCTTTAATGATGCTTCTCCACTGTCTTCTCTCTTACACTGACCCTTACAAGAAATCTGCTGTTATCCTTTAGTCTATGTCTCTGTACATATCTTTTTTTTCTCTGGCTGATTATAAAATCTTTATCACTGTTTTTGAGCAATTTTAGTTTGATTTGCCTTGGTTTCATTTTATTCATGTTTATTGTGCTTGGATTTCATTGATCTTCTTGGGATCCTAGGTTTGTAGTTTTCATTAATTTGAAAAATTATTGGCTATTACTTATTTAAACATTTTTCTCCCCTGCTGTCTCTCCTATGGAAACTACAATACCATGTATATTAAGATGCTTGAAATTGTCTCACAGCTCACTGATGTTCTTTTCATTTTAAAAAAATACTCATTTCTATGGTTGTTACATCTTCAACTTCACTGATCTTTTCTTCTGCAATAGCTAACCTATTCAGTGTGCTTTATCATAGCTTAGTTTACATCTCTAGAAGCTGAATTTAACCTTTTTTATATCTTGTAAGTCTCTACTTAAGTTTCTGAACTTATGAAGTATATTTATAATACCTGATGGTCCTTGTCTGCTATTTCTAACATCTGTATCAATTCTAGGTCAGTTTTGAGTGAGTGTTTTCTCTTTTCATTATGAGTCAATTTTCCTGCTTTTTTGCATGCTTGATAATTTTTATTGGATGCCAGCAATTGTGAATTTTGCGTTTTGGGGTATTGGATAGTTTTGTAGTCCTATCAGTATTTTCTTGAGCTTTGTTCTGGGATATAATTAAGTTACTTGGAAATATTATAGATTGGTCCTTTCAGCTTCGCATTTAAGATTTGTTATATGGGAAAAGAGCAGGGCCAGTGATCATCCACTACTGAGACAAGACCATTCTGAATTCTTTACTCAATGCTCTGTCAATTACGAAGCTTTCCAATCTGACTGGTGGGAACAGGCACTGTTCCTGGCTCTGTGTAAGTGCCAAGCACTATTGCTTTTTATTTTTAAGGTGAAAAAGTGTGGTTCTTTCCCCATCTTTGGGTTGTTGTCCTCACCTACATGCACTGAC
>NW_017732336.1:0-18419 GCF_001890085.2 Hipposideros armiger | reverse complement strand
TTATATGTATATATAATTATAGTTGACATACAGTATTATTCAACATCAGTTTCAGAAATACAATGCGGTGGTCAGGCTTCTACATCAACTATGAAGTGGACTCTGAACCTATCTTTTGATTCAGGAAAGAAATTGAGGGTTTCTCAACCTCAATTTGACATTTTGGGCTGGATAATTCTTTGTTGTGGAGGTCTGACCTGTGCATTATAAGATGCTCAGCAGCTTTCCTGGCCTCTTTCCACTAGATGCCAGTAACAGGCAACCCCTCTCCCCAAGCTATGACAGTCAAAAATGTCTCCAGACATTGCGAAATGTTCCCCAGGAGCAAAATCTCCCACTTTTGAGAGCCACTTAGTATGATATCATTCATATTAAGAAGTTAGTGACTTAATATGTTATGTTTTCAATGAATATTTCCATTTTGCAAGTGGAACTAAGAAAAAGCAATGCAGATGGACAGAAATGTCGATTTCTCTATTTTCCTGTAACCCAATTAATCTCTAACTTGAGCTCCCTGATGGCAGAAATACAATCTGTGGAATGGATAGACTTGGTCATCTCAGAATTGTGTTTGAGCAGTTCAATTCAGGGTTTTTTGCTCAGCCCTGGGCTATGTACACAGTGCTGTGTGCATAGGGAGAGAGCAGTAGTAGATGCTGGGAATTGGCCTGCCTTGTGCTGGCACTGGCTGTGTCACACAGGCATCCTTTCTGGTTCTCCTGTGGAGTCATTCCTGCTGCATCCATGGAGTTCTACCATTGCTTCAAATGGGCTGTCTTCACTTTTCATCTTTCCTGTCCTGACCTAAGTTCCTCTAAGATACAAAAAACTTGAGATGGCTCTCCCTGACTTCTCTATGACCAAGGCAGACTTTCCCGGCCTCGCTGTATTCCTGCACTGCTGTCAATGTGAGCTGGTGTGATTTCCCTGTGTTACTGTATCTTCATGACTGTTTGGATTTCTAGTACTATTTATCACTCCCAATACAGCTGGAGGGGGAGGCAGCCATTTCCTACCTCTCTTGCTTTACCTCTTCCCAAGCTTGAGGGAGGGAGAGAGAAAGAGAGGCTCTTGAACTTAAAAGCCAATAATTTACTGCCTTTGTTTGGTTCTGCAAAGTCGACTTCTCCATAAGACAGTGATGAATCATTACTAGCTGCCTGGGCTGAAGGAAGGCCCTTGGGGCCTGTGGAAAAATTGATTGGAAAGAGAACACATGGCTTAATATCCTCCCTACCCTCCTCACTTGGCACTCCTCCATCTACAGGTACCACAGCTCTGGATGTACATACAAAACCGTGTTTTCCAGACATATCCTCCATAAATGCATGGCAGTTCATAAGGCAACTTAATTTATCTAATTCTACCAGGCATATTGATGGGTAACTATGAGCCAGAGGTATGGAAACTTAGACAACCCATTTATCATTTTTATTCATCAAAACTACATTAAAGTACACACTATAATGCAGTGTTTCCTCAACATCTCTGTAGACCTGAGGATTACAATGGGAAATCCAGGAGGGTGTCAACAGGAAGACAAATATTACTAAATGTGTGCATTCAACCAGTAGAGAATAATAATACCCTTTTTATTGGGGACACATAAGACACAGTGAAAAACAGCACTGCCTTTCCACATCTCTAGTGAAGAATAAATAGCATCAAGTATTTATCCAGCACTAAGAATATCTCAGTGCCTTATAAGTACCATGATATGTGGCCTTGTAATTATCATGATAACTATTTCATGCATTCTTTTCTTTAAACTTCCATCACCTCCTACCCTATCCTTTTGCGATGCATTTGCTTCCAATTTCACTGAGGAAATAGAAGCAGGGAGAAGGGAACTTGCTTGCACTCCATCCTCCTGCATCTGTGAGCATGTTCTCTGTCTCCCTCCTGTCATTCATTCTGAATAAGACCAGCTTCTTCACTTCTCACTAGACCCCAGCCCCTTCCTTCCTAATAATTTATTCATGCAGTTAATTCTCCTGGCTCTTTCCTGTCTTGTCAAAGCCTTATTTTCTACTCTTTTTTTCTGGGTATCTACCTGAAAAATTTGAAGACACTTATTCATAAAGATATATGTACCCCTATGTTCATTGTATCATTATTCACAATAGCCAAGACATGGAAACAACCTAACTGTCCTTTGACAGATAATGGGGTAAAGAAAATGTGGTATATATGTACAATGGAATACTACTCAGCCATAAAAAAGATGAAATATTGCCATTTGTGACAACACGGATGGATGTTAAGTGAAATAAATCAGATGAAAAAGGACAAGAACAGTATGATTTCACTCATATGTGGGATATAAAAGAAAAAGCAACAAATGAGCAAGTAAAACAAACATACAAACAAAAAAACTCATAGGCACAGACAACAGAATGGTGGTTACCAGAGGGGGAGGGGGTCAGAGAAGGACAAAGAGGGTAAAGGGGGTCAAATATATTATTTTACTAGAAGACTAGACTTCAGGTGATGGGCAGATGATAGAGTATACAGATGTCATATTATAAGTCATACACCTGAAATTTATATATTATAAATCAATGTCACCCCAATAAATTTAATAACTAAAAAATAATGAAAAATACTTTTCCCCCTTCTATATAAAAAACCCTCTGTGAACTTTGCTTTCCTTATACTAACACCTGATTTCTCTTCTTCCCATTATAGCAAACTTAACAGAGTTGTCCATCTTCATCTCCATTCTTTCACCAACTCACTGCAATCAAATTTCTCCCATCCATCCACAGAAACTGCTGTGATCAAAGGTGTCACCGACCTTCAGTTGTAAACTCAACAGCCAGTACTCACTACTCAAGATTGTAAAACACTTTTTCTTCTTGACACATTTTCTTCACTTGGAATCCAGAGCCCGACATTTCTTCTCTTTCTCCCATTCCTTCTCAGTCTCTTCTGCTCGTCCCTCTTCTGTTTTACCTCTGGAGCATCTATGGATGTGTTCTTTTCTCTATCCACACTCACTCACTGGGAGTGCTTAGCCAGTTGCATACTTTATGTGCTGGTGACACCCCAAATGTATATCTCCAGCCAGGATCCCTTTCTTGGACTTCAGTCTTATAGGCACATCTACCTACTTGTAATCTCTACCTGGATACCCACAGACATCTAAAACTTATCATGTTAAAAACTGAGCTCCTGATCTCTCACCCCGTCCTCCATGCCACTTCAAGTCTGCTCCCACAGCCCTCCTCACTCCAGTGAATAACAACTCTATCCTTACAGTTGATCAGACAAAAACCAAGGAACAATTCTTAACTCTTTCAGATCTACATCTGGTCAGTAAGCAATTTCTGTCTGTTTTTTACCTTCAGAATATATCCAGAACCTAAACACTTGTCAGCCTCCCCACTGTCACCACCCTAGTCAGCCCACCATCCTGTTATTGATATTCCTTCCCCAGTCTCCACTCAGCACAGGAGCCCTGTTCAAACTTTGATAGACTAGCAATGCTCACACATTTACTCTCAGAGCACTTCATACCCTCAGAAGTAATTGAGGTTCCCCCAAAAGCTTTTGCTATATAGATTAATATCTATTGATATTTACTGCATTATAAATTAAAACTAGAAGTTTAACAGTAATTAATTCATTTAAAAATAATAAACCTATTACATAGTAACTCAAATACCTAATTTTATGGAAAATAACTTATTTTCTACAACAAAATAATAAATAAGAAAAGTAGCAGTTTACATTTTGAAAAGCATATTTTACAAATCTCTTTAATTTCTCGCTTAGGAGAACATAGATTGATACTCCTATCTGCTTCCACTTTCAGTCTATTAAGTATTATGTGTTGTGTAGCCTCTAGAAAACTCCACTGTATACTCATAAGAAAATGAGAATGAAAAGGGCAAATTATGTCTTATATTACTATGAAAATATTTTGACTTCATGAGGAGTCCTTAGACAGTGCTTTAAAAAATTCTGAGTTAGATCAGATCATGCCTTTGCTCAGAACCTGGCAATGGCTTCCAAAGCAGTCCTTACAATGGTCTTCAAGGACCCACATGAACTGCCCTAGTTGCCTGTCTGACCTTAGCTCCCTCCCCACTCTGTCCTACCATACTGGTTTCCTTTCCATTCCTAAAACATTCCAGGCATGGCCCTGTCTCAAGACCTTTGCACTTTCTGTTTCCTTAGCTCAGAATACTCTTCCTTCTGATATATTCATGGCTCACTCCCTCATCTCCAACAGGATTTTACTCAAATGGCATCTTTTTAATGAGGTCTTACCTGGCTACCTCTCTAAAATTGCAACACAGTCCCCTGTCACTGATTCTTTGATACTCCCAATCCCCACTTCCCACTTTATTTTTTTATTTAGTAATTACCTTGATCTAAATTATGACTTATTTTATGATTTATACAATGTTTACTTCTTCTCTTCTACCTCCAACCACATCCTATAATTATGAAGGTAAAAATTGGAAATATGTATTCTAAATATCTAACAATGAAGTATAAGTTAAATAATGATGTTACATAATCTGATCTGTGCATCTATAGTGATGTAGACATGATTTGTCTACAAAGTATGAGAAAAGTATCCACAATGTGCTAAACAAAATTAATTTTCAAGAAAAGATGTACATTAAAATATTTTTATTTTTAAGTATGTATTTATATTTTAATGCTTGTGTATATATCTGTATAGAAAATAATCTAGAAATACTCTTTGAATGCTTAACTTTGCATACTTAGGTAATATATATATATATGTATATATATATATATCTTTCAAAGTAAAGAGGTATCACCATGGCAATTAAAGTCTTTAACATTTTTAAAAAGCAGATCATGAAACAACATGTATAATATGATGATATTTTCATTAAAAAGAGAAAAAAGGAAGGACAAAGGAAAGACTCAAAAGCAGAGCATGGACATAGGATACAGACTATATCTCAAAATTACAGGAGGAGAACTAAGCAACTAGAGGGTAAGTTTGGGAGAATGACCTTGGACCAGACACATTGCTGATCACACAGATCATGAGCACTCTCCCACCCTAAGATTGGAAAGGGGGTTTTAGTGCCCAGGGCAATACAGGGCTCAGCCAATACCTGTTAAATTTAAAAAGCTCCTCTCTGCTCTGCTCCAAGAATGTGCTTTCCTTGAACAGAGAGGAAGCATTGAGTCCATTATACTTTAGACAGGAAAGTTCTGATGAAATGAAGTCTCCTTTGAAAAGAGAATGGCAACAATGAACAGAATAGTAGGGGAAGTCGGTCCTCAGGGTATCACTGGCATCTGTCTGGTAACAGCCCTGCCAAGGGACATGGTGCAGCACCTTTCAGGCCAGGGAATAAAGTTAACAAATGCATTAAAATGCTGTGGGAACTCAGGGGGCTGTAACTGTAGTAGCAGATTCACGTTGTCTGGCTAAATGGAAAATCTATAATTCAGACCATGCAGTAGGCAGCTGGATTTGTTGCTTTAGATAACAAATCTAAGCTCAGAAATCTTACTCTGGATGTGCTATAGTGTGAGGCTGTCATCTATATCCTTTAGCCATCAAGTACAAAGATAAACTAATACATACTAATGGGACTTGGAGGATCCTATTACTCAAGTGTCTCCAATCAATTAGGGATTTTAACTTAGTCATCCCAACATAAATATACTTTAATACCAATTAAGGACACTGTTCATCATCATGATGGCTCTATCATGGTATGAGGGGTTTTTGTTTTGTTTTGTTTTTCTGCTGAAATTTTAACAAGAAGACAAGACACTTGGGACTGAGTAGAAGGTTTCCTAGCCCCTTGACCCACACTTGTGTCAGGAAATAAAAATCATGCCTGTGCAATAGGTGTTCCATATTCAAGTGCTCCTTGAGCTCGGGGGAAGGGAGGCACTCAATCAGACAAATATTTTTCAATAGCCTATATTGAGTAAGAAACTCTGCTAAGCCCTGGAATTTATTTGTTACACTGGATAAATAAATAAGTTGAAGCCCATCATCTTCTGACAAGGTTTTCCAAGTCAAATAACATCAGTAAATGTCTAAAGGCTAAAGAAATGCTGCCCAGTATTAAACATTACCACCTCTGATTTAGGATTGAATTGCATTTATGGCAAAGAGAAAGCAAAAATTCTATAGGCATTTTCATATTGTTCCAACTGTCACACTCCTTTCTCTTCTTCCCCATATAAAAATCTACACTAGGGATTTTATTTCTGTTCCAATTGCCCTCCCATGGTGTAATATTATTAAATGAACCATCATAATCAATAAATATGATCTGAAAAATCAGATGCTTTTAAGTACCTTGATTTACATTGTCATAAAAACGTCTCTAAAAATTTCTCCAATATTTATTTAAGAGGTGGTTCTTAATCTACTAGGGGTATGCTGTGTGCAACTTCAGGGCACTCTCAAATCCCTGACCCCCATGCAGGGGTCCCAGGATAAAGCAAATACAGTAAAGCAAGTGTGGTCTGTCTATCCTCTACCCAACCACACACCCATAGAATTTCATCTATAAAATTCATGTTTACTCAGGAAAGGAAAATTGCCCTGGGACTGAGAAGACCATTGGCAAATCACCACTGACATACATGTACTTAAATATTTATTAGTACTCATTCAAAAGTTATATGCAATTCAGATGCTATATAGAAATATTCAGATCACATTTTCTGAACATATGTATTGTCTTCCCTCCACAACAAATTGTAATCATTTTCAATATATGCTTGTACACATGTAGAGGATGCCAAAAAATGTATACACATTTTAAGAAAGGACAACTGTATTAAAATTGTAATACTCAATATATACCAAAACCAAAAGATGAATACAAGTCACTTTTGACTTCTGTAATTACAAGAGGTGCTCAAAGTGGTTACCATCAATGTCCAGACACTTCTGACTATGGTAAACTACTGCTTGAGCGACGTTGACCAAAGTGTCCACTTGTATACATTTTTTGGTCAACGTTGCTCAAGCAGTAGTTCACTATAATCAGAAGTGTCTGGATGCTTATAGTGACCACTTTGAAAGTAACCACCTCTTGTAATTGCAGAAGCCAAATGTGACTTGTATTCATCTTTTGTTATGAGTATATATTATTATCATTTTAATACAGTTTTCCTTTCTGAAAATGTGTATACATTGTTTTGGCATCCTCTGTATATACATGTGTCATTGTGCTAATATACTATGTAAAACATAAAATAAACATAAAATATACATTTTTAAAAGCTGACATTAAATAAATACAAAGTTCTGATATTTTCTTCCCTCACATGATCACAATGTATATGTTGTGTGTACATATTCCACCTTAGAGACACTGGGTTAGAAGTTACTTTGTGTTGCCTGCTTGCATGAGTGGAAAATCTCATACTCTATACTTCAGCAGATATGAGAAATAAACACTGGCCATTCTATTTCCTCATGGAATCATTTGGGGGAAGTATTCTTCCCTTGTTGTTTTATATAAGCCAAGAAGTTTTTTTGAAAGGTATGGCATGGTCAACCTCTTTGTCTTTAGTTTAACAGGCACTGGGGACATCACAATCAATAGATAATGCCCTGCACTCATGGGCTCAGAGGCTAGTCCAGAGGCAGACATAGGACTGGGTAATGAGTGCTGTGTGCTCTGGGGGCACAGAGGAAGGTGCTCCGGGCTTGCCACCACTGTCCTTCCCCAAGATGGCTGACAAGATCCAATGCCAACCCAGATGTATAGCCAATGTGCCTCTACGAACTGTTGCTTCTTCATAAACCTCAGTTAAATCACAAATTGGACTTCAATACCAGAACTCCTATGTTGCATTCTTTGGCTAGCTTGAGAAAAAAACAAGAACACATACAGAATGACATATCCACTGACCTGTGTTCCTACAATTCTTCTATCTATTAATTACTTTTTCACCATTATTGGTACTACAATCAACAGTGTGCTTCTTTCTAGTTAGTGGCTGTGACTCTGTTCTATTATACCAATCAAAAGAAATGAGAAACAGAGATCACCAGTGACTTGTGATAAAGCACAGTAGTGTGGGAGAGCTTTGTTATCTCTGGGGAGATAAGTGTCCATTTTATTTCACATCACCTAACATAGCATCTGGAATTTCTACAAATGTTGAATGAAGACACTTAGACATTGGTAGATCTCCTGGATGCAAAGTAGCTTTTAGGACAGAAGTGAAAAATTAGGTTGGGGACATCTCAAGACAGTGATAGAACTTGGAATGCTGTACTGCTGAATGAAGACCTGGAAATTATGGTAAGTTTTTGAAGCCAAAATGGGAAATAATGAAAATTGCTTTTGAGAAAGGTAATAATGGTAATGTTATTGCCTACCTCTACTGGATGTCTACCTTGCCCCAGGCACTGTCTAATGGTTTCATCTTGATTAGCTCAATCCATCTTCACAACAGCCTTGTTAAGTGGGTACTTTCATTTTCATTACTTTATAAATGGAGAAACCAAAGCACAAAGAGGATGAGTAACTTGGACACTAAAAATGGGCAGGGCATCTTCTACAGCTCCCAAACCCTGCCTGTCACATTAACCATCATATTTAGGATGGAGTAAGTCAGGTAGGAGTGCAAGTTTTAGGAAAACTCAAGCAAACAGATGAGGGAGAGCCGTGGACTTTTAAGTCATTATAAAGGCTGGGAATAGACAATGCTGGGAGGGAAGTGGTGAGAAAACTACAAAAGAGGCAAATAATTTCCCATCTTTGCTGTCTGCTTAAGCAGCCTTGTGCACATTTTCCTGGATTCTTGCACATTGCCAGGAAGTCAGGATGGCATAAACACATAGCAAACTCCCCTCCACTTAGCATGCACACCAACTAAACCCTCAAATTCAGGCCCATTGCATTTCCCTAGAATGCAAGTCAGGTAATGGCAAGAAGTGTTTCTCCTGAAGGTATTTTGAAAACAAAATAATCTGATTGTATCTAAATATGTTTTATCCAATTTTACCTTAACAATGTTCAATGGTAGAAACGTTTGTGGCTGTTAAATGACATAGCAATCAGTTTGCTTAGAAACCAAGCCAATCACTCCTTCTCTCAGATTTTATTCTCCTTCAGTTTTTCTGCAGTGGATCAACATGGATTTTTATAGCTGCTGATGGATTGATTTTGAACCACCTATATATGTCAGTTTAAACACAAATGCTGACTTTTTTTTATTTTTGAGAAAATGAAAACAACCTAAATCTGTTTGTTCACTTTTCATGGGCTCTTAGGTCTGAAAAACAGCTTCTTTTTGTTTTATTTCTCTACTTTGTCTTCCCAGGGTATGATTCATATATGACCATCGGAGACAGCTGAGCCCTGTCTTCCATTCTTGGGTAAAAGCACTAAGCATACATGGAAATGACTGAGCCTGGGGCCAACATGTGCTTCATCACATTTCTCAAGCCCATAGAGGCCCCAACACTCACTGCTTAGAGAAAGGCTTGGCAGGAACTTTGAAAGAACCAATCATGTCTGTCCTCCTCTTGTAGCCATGTCATCTGAGATCTTGGGTGCTGGCAGATTTTTCTTTCCCACAATTGTTCCCCATCCTCACCCACCTGACACACACACAACACACACAATGTGCCTCACTTCCTTTTATTCACCAGTTCTCCAGGATAGTAAGATTTTCCTACAGAACAGATGTGATTTGATGGGACAGAGGGATGCACTGGAGTTATTCCAGAATGCTATGATGTTGAGAGCAAGGTCTGTGGGCAAAGACCTGGTCCCAGTCCCAGCAATGACCCATATCAATGTGGAATCTTGGGCAAATCACCTCTCTGAACGCCAGTGTTTTTATCTGTGAAATGAGCAAAATCATACTACCTCCATGTGCTAGTTGGACCCCCTTCTGTTGCAAGTAACAGAGACTTGGCTCAAATTTGCTTTAAGCAGAAGTGGGCATTGGCTCACATGCTAGAGGGTGGAGGTGTAGCTGAGGACACGTGTACTGTGGTTTGAATGTCTGTTCTTCCTGCCCACTCTTCATATTGCCTCGTCCTCTCCAATGGGGCCTTGCACACTGGCACCATTGCCACAGAGAGCTATACATCCTATCAGTTCTGGGCCTGGGTAGCAGAATGGTGTTCTGCTAGCATCAGACACAAGTACCCAGAGCGAGGCTCTGCTCGAGCAGACTTAGGCCCAAAATGCACCCCTGAGCCAAGCACTGGTTAGGGCTATGACATAACTTGGTGGTCCCAAACTCGACCATTGGACCTCAGCTACGGTGGGGCTCAGGGAAAGAAAATGTGCTGAGTTGGCAGAGACAAGAGCCACCATATTACCTCATCAGGTCCTGGTGAAGCAGAACAGCAGATATGCAGAAAACACCCAGGCATATTTTCTAGAACAGAGTAATCATTTGGAATTGGTTACTGTTATTAAAGGGGCAGATGCAGGCCCAGGAGTGCTCCTATTGGGAACCCCTGTGAGGCAGGAGAGAGGATGTTCCACTGGTAGGAGTGGACAAGAGGGTGTTGCCTGGAAATGGCTTGGGCAAACTGATGAAGGTGTGCGTGTGGCTTTAGAGGCCTGCATTGAACTCTTACCCAACCCACTGATGTGGGAGCATGCACAGTCACACTTACACACACTCACATGTTGTCTAACATGCATTCACACACACTTATCACATGGTCACTGACATACTCACACACTCATACCCATACACACACTCACACTCACTCATGCATTCACACACATGCTCACACCCTCACACTAACACATGATCATGCACATAACTTGCTCACACTCACACCCAGCTCTTCCTGGCACTTTATTGCCCTGCACTGGGTTGTTGAGACAGGGAAACTATCTCCTGGGAGCTGGGAGCCTCCTCCAGAAGGTATCCCAGAATATAAGTTAATATCTGTCAGGGTTTTACCTGGGAAGAGGCAGTGCACTCTGAAGGACTAAGGGGATTTTCATGATTGGCCAACTTACAATGGTGGAGCCTAATTTAGGGAAACCAGAAAGGTGCTGGACACCGGGTTGGTAACAGCAGAGTAGAGGGCCATGCTAAAGCCTGAAGGACAGAGAAGGGAGTGGGTCCCCAGCCTACAGAGAGAGAGGTGGCTGCAGGAGAGGGTGGGCAGACCATTTTACCAAACAGGCCTTGGTAACAGAATTGGTGAAATAAAGCCCCCTTGACCTCATTTGTCCCCCACCCTGTGATCTTCTGCCACTGCCACCCATTGGTCCAAACCAATTGGCCCCCAAAGGGGAAGGCAGCCAGTTTAGGTGGCTGGCACAGGTGAGCCTCCAGAGCTCAGAGCAGATAGGGAAAGTGGAGAAGGGGTCCAGAGGGAGAGGGGAACCTAGTCAGACCAGACCCACAGGGAGTGCTTCAGGGAATGGAGCCTCTCCCTCTCTTCCCCCAGGTCATAGGGACATCCTGATGCCATGGCAATCTAATTCTCAGGACCCCAGATATTCAGCTAGCTCAGAAAAGAGCTCATCCTCATCACCCCTCAACCTGGGGTCAAAAGCCAGGGCAAGTCCTTGCTCCATCCACCTCTGAGGCAGTGCGCCCAGACAGCAGTCAAGGCTTAAATGCTTGAGACTCCCTGTGATGGAATCCTCCTCTGCTGTGTGACTTTTGGCAAGCCAGCTAACCTTAAGGAGCCTTGTTTACTCTCTATGCAATGGGATAACACTACCTCACATGATTATTATAAGGATTTAGATAACACAGATAAGGCTCCTAGGACAGTGCTGGCAGATGCGTACCCATACTGTAGCCATTATTATTAGGTTTAAAGGGAAGAGTAGCTTGGCTGGTAAAACCTTGTTGAACATTTTTATGAATTCTTGAGCTTCCACTTAACATTTCAACTATAGAGTTAATGCCTTAACAGGGGTGCCTGAATCTATCCCGCTAACTTTATTCCCTTCTATTTCCACAACAAGTACAGAACTCTGGTGGTTTTGTGTTCTAACACAAAGCACTAACTGGTAGTGTATCCTGAATATGGTAATGTAAGTATTTCTACCTCCATCGATAGTCACATAGTCATAGAACTGAGAGCTGGCAGCAACGTTAGAGATCGTTTTTATTGGTCTCCAAATTTATGAAGGAGAGTCAGGCTGACAGGAGTTACAGGAGAGTGCTTACAGTGCAGCAAGGCCTCTGCTCTCTCCAGCTAACCATATTCATCATCTCCCATGCCAGACCTCTTCTTGGTCACAGCTCCTCTGAAATGACCCTTGTGGTGCAGGGGCTCCCATATCTGACTGACCATCACAATCACCTGAGAACCTTAAGGATCCTTGAGCCCACCTGTGAGGATTCGGATTCTCTAGTGCAGACGTCCAGCATGGGAAGCTGGATTGTGGACAATCACCCCATGCACTGCTGATGTGCAATCAGGCTCATGACCACCATAACAAAACAATGCACATCTAGGACATAGAAGGATGATGTTAACATGGAATAATGGAATGGGTACCCATATCCTCATTGATTCAGAGCAGAGAGACTGGCTGCTATTTCAGATGGCTTTTATGTTTTTGCATCTTTTCATGGTCCACACCGAGGACATTTTAGTACATGCTTTTGTGTGCCTCATATCACCTCCCAGCATTCTTTGGTTTGATTGCTGGCCTTTTCTAAAAAACTGTCCCAGGCCAGTTATCTCTCAAGAATAATTGTGGTGACATGACATTGACATTAAACTAGAGGTTGAGTTACCCTGCATTATGGCTTTAGGCTATTATTAAAAGGTTACCTAATTTAGGAAATTATGTTACTATCCTTTAACCCAGTAATTCCACTCTCTTAAGAGAAGTTGGAAGGTTTCCCCCATTTGTGGCATGTGTTAAAGTCACATTGTTCCTTGCACCTACCAGGGAAATATGTGGCACATCTGATCCTGGTCCCTACCTTCTCCTTGGCCTCCAGGCTGCTTTTCTTCTGTTTCATTATGGGGAAATAGTGTTGAGTAACCGCTTTTTAAAATTCAAATCAGATTTTAGGACTCGACTGCTTAAACCCTGGGATAGCTTCCCCTGCAAGTTTTTGTGTGATCTGCCCTCTGATTTCACTCTCTTTGTCCTGCCTCCTCACTCACTGGGCCTCTTTGCAGCTCCTTAAACTTGCCAAGTATGCTCTTGCTTAGAGCAGAGATTGCATTAATTTTCCAGCATCAACTCCTACAGAATTATTCCAGACCATTCACAGTTAGGGACTGGCTCAGGAGAGGACAAGCCTAAACCAAACTGGGCTAATTAGAAGGGAAGAGAATTCAACAGGGGAGCATCTAAAAAGAGGATTCTACTTTTAAGAGAGAGCCAGGAAAAGATGGGTGTAGAAAAGGCTGCTGGCAGCCTTTTTAAGGTCTTGTAGGATAGCAGCCTTGGGATGAAATCAGTGCTGAAAATGGCCAAGTACAGTGAAAGAACCTCATTGTATTATTTAATTGCCGAATAAACCAATCCTGATATTGGGCATATCTCTGGACTCCAGTTATGTGAGAAGATAACTTTCCTTAAAAATAAGGCTTTTTTTTCCTGAGTAAAGATTTTTGCTTATAACCAAAAACATTCTAAATATTTGATGCTGTTCTTTCTGTCTTGGATCTTCCCATCACTCACTTATTATCATGACCCAAGCTTTCCTTTTCAGACAGGCCAATTCCACTGGTCTTATTTAAAACAGCATCTCCCACTTAGCATAGAAATTACTCTGTGATTTCTCTTTATGGCCTTCGTAGCACCTATCACCATCTTAAATTATAGTATTTATTGTTTACTCCATGTTTGTCTCCCCCAGTAGATGTAAACTCCATGAGTAGACACTTTCTCCTGTTCACCACTATGAGTATATTCCACCCACTGAAGCAGTGACTGGCACATAGTATGTACTCAGTAAATATTTATTGTTTTCCAAATAAATGCTGTTCTGTGAAAAGAGCATTCTGCCTGGTGCTCTACTGCAGGCCAGGGCAAGAAGGAATACAGCAAGTATGGCAGGTATTTCTTTCCTATTCTGGAGGGTATTCAGAAGGTTGATTGAATGTTTAATAAATATTTGTGGAAAAGAAATACAAATCTAGAGCAGAAGGCTGTAAAATGTTGTCAATGTAGGTATTAGTGTTTCTCTAATTTAAATCAATTTTTCCTTTAATTATTATAGAAATCTCCCAGTGCTAATCACTCAGGGAATCATCTGTCACTGCCCCGTCCTTGGGGTGGAGATGGGAGTAGGGATTTAGCAGATGTTTAGGCCCTTCCTATGAACCCCTGTCTCTTGCACATTCAACTAGGCAGCAGGAAGAGTTAGTTGAGGTTTGCTTTTTGCTGTTTGCATTATAAATCTAATAGAGATACCCTTCTCTCTTTCCCTTACCTGCTCCAGATATACAATTTGAGAATGCTGTTTTTCAAACAAGCCAAGGGTTGGATGATGTATTTTAGGAACAATATGATTTTCCAGTTTGGTTCAGGACCAAAACTGCTTAGGCCTTAAGGGAACATTATCATCAGGTGCTAGAATGACCCTTTGTGGACAGCTTGAAATGTTATTGGCTCTGTAGCTATTGATCCCATTTAATCCTCATATGAATCAAATGAGACAGGCAACAGCATTCTAGACACCGATGGGTGTCAGGCTTAGACAGATGTTAGCTACACAATTCGCCTCTTCATAATGCCTTGTGACCAACATGGAGAGGGAACCAGGGAAGGAGCAATTCAGTTAAAGTGGGGCACCAGGGTGGAGACCTCCAAGGGAGGGTTTGATGAGTAAGGGTTGGTGTGACTGGGCACTCAGTTCACATCATTCGCTAATCTCCTGCTCTGTTATGCATCAAGATCTCATTGGGTTTATATAATGGCTGTCTTAGTATGGGGCCATTCGTCATTTTTTAAGAACCAAAAGTGGATATCTGTCCTGGAAGTGTCATTTTCTTTGGGAAAAAAGGTATCCTGATTTATGACCAAGTTATGGATTGTAGAGCCTGGCTCAAATTTGGTGTTCTGCAGGAAATATTACTGAAGGATAGAGCCTTACTGGTTTCTGAAAAGTATCCATTAATGCCTTTTCTACCGGAATTATTTTTTGAGGAGGAAAGAAGATAAGTCTAAGAACAAGGCTAACACCCTCTGGGACTGAGACGAAGTTATTACAAACCCACCAAGTTGTGAAAGGAGGGACAGGATGGCTTTGATCTTAACTGAACTGTCTCAGGCAACCTTGAAAAAGTAAACCTGCTGGGTGTTGATTCCAGCTTCCATGACTTCTCAATGACTATGTCTCTTCTCCGCCCAACCTAGGTCTTGTCCCATCTGTCACAACTCACAGCAGAAATCAATGTCCAGGTCCAAATTCCAATCCTCCTGTGGCATCTGGACCTTCACACACTAAACATGCTGACTCCTATGTGTCAGTGAACATTTGAGACTACATTTAGTTGTATGTGATAGAACCTAACATCTGTGGTTTAATCAAACAGAGGTTTTACTTTTTCTCCCATAAAAGAAATCCGTAGGGCTGGTGTGTACATGTACAATACTCACAATAGACTCTTCCTTTCACCTCATTCATTCATTGTTAGCTTGTGGCTTTTGTCCTCATGTTTGCTGCCTTATGGGCACAACATGGCTGCTCTATTTCTAGCATTATGTCTCCATTCTATCAAGGAAAAGGGGGGGGGTGGTAAAGGGCACCAGGTGAATGCACCCACAAACAAACAAATAAAAATAAAACCTTCCTGGAAGAACCACCTAGGGACTTTGGCTTACATCTTATTGGCTGCTTACAGGCCACCTTGGATAAAAAGAAGGCTGATAAATGTGTTTTCACTTGTCCCAATGCTCTCTAAATAAAATGAAATCTATTAGTAAAGAAAGTAGGGAGTGGATCTGGACTAAACAACAAGCCATCTCTGTTCTCCTCCACCCCCAGGCTGCTGCAGAGGGGAACCACTACACACACATGGTCCCCTGTTCAGCATCTCCCTCTCTGCCCTCAGTGTCTGTCCCAAACTTCAAAACTGTCATATATCTTTCTGCATAACCCCACTGACTCATTGTCCTTCTTTTCACAAGGACGTGCCAACAATCAGGCAAGTCTCCACAAGTGTAAACACACTGACATTCTTTCTTTTCTTAAGCCTCAGCAGACAGTTCTCCTTGCTGCCCCACTCTATCTGCATTTCTATGTTCTACCTCCTTGTCTACTTTGCCCTACTCATGATCCACTGGCATTCAGATCTTCAATTCTTCTTCTCAGCCTCTCAACATGATAGTACATTCTGTATCTTCTTGTGAAGACCACCTGAATTAATATGTATGAAGGGCTTAGTATGGTGGCTGACCCACAGAAATAGCTCTACAAATATTAGCTGCTATGATGCATACTGTAAAAAAAGGCAAAAGAATGCAAACAAACTTTGACTCTCTCTCTCTCTCTCTCTCTCTCTCTCTCTCTCTCTCTCTATCTATCTATACATATATATATATATATATATGTTTGTGGAACCCAGTCACTTTAATATCACAGAAATACCAGCTTCAACATATCCTAAACCAAAATCATCTTTCTCTTCAGGCTTCTTCACTGTCTCAGTGAAAGGGACCAATATCCAGCTACTCAAACTGAAACAGAGGGGCCATACTTCTACCTTCTCCCACTTTGTCCCAACCCCAGAAATCATGAAGTCAGTCAAGTAAACCTAAATGTTTTGGAGTTTGCTGCTTCCTCTCCATCCTATGCTCACAGCCTAGGTGAACCAGCACTACCCTAATTGATGACCCTTGGCTTGTGGAATGGTCCCCTTGAAGCTTTCTTCCACATCACCACCTGTGCATCATGTAAAGTGCAGGTCCGCTCTTGGATCTCTGCACAGCAGTGCTGACAGCTCATAGTAGCAGGACTAACAAGCATTTCCTGCAGAAAGCTTACTTTCAAGGCAATTAAGCAAAATTTAAGTAAAAATTTTGTTTTTAAATACTGCTTTTTTAATGGAAAAAATAAAAGAACACACATCTCCCATGTGGTTCTAAGGGCTGAAGCTAGTTTTAGAATGCAAGCCTGGTCTGTTTGGGGTTAGTGATAGTATCCAACTGGGATAGCAGCACTGTGCTCACTTCCCCATCTCTGTCCTTTACTACCATTTGCCACAGCTGTCTCATCCCTCATCTGGACTTAAGTCACTGTGATAATAAGCATTTCTTCCCCTCTGGATGGTCATGACAGAGCTACAGAGTCCAGGGCTGGAACTCATGATATTTATAAATCTTTGTTAAGCCAGAAATAATCCTTGTAAGGAAGAGGAGAGAGTCTTGCCTTTAAGAGAGAATGCTTTGTTAAAGAGCTTAAAGCTTTCTGATCCCAAGTCGCTTTTCTAAAGTCTGCATTAGGTCAGAAAGGGGCTGAGATCATCGTTGCATTCTGACAAAAGAAGGGGCTGAGATACCAGATAGGAGAGTTGGTAGTAACTTGCTCACAGTGGTGGGTCAGATGGATTTGAGCCAGATTTGATCCCCCCACAATATTCTCTTCACATCTTACATTTCTCAGGTAAAATGCAGCTTGTCATAAATCTGTACATTTGGATTGTTTGGTGCTGGAGGGTAAAGAGCCAGAGCAGAGTGGTCATGCTGTCAAATTAAGAAGGTTTTCAGAACTGGTAAGGGAGAAAATAAAAGGAGAAGAAAGGGTATGCTATAGAATTCAGCTTATTCCAGTTCTCAAACACTGCCTGATGACTCCCTATCTTTCTGTTTTTAATCATATTGCTTCCATCAATGTACTTAATATAACACCTTTCTGTTTACCCTGAGAAAGCGCACACTGGTTTCAGGCAGAAATGGCACCCTGAGGCAAGGGCTAAGGACAATATTCTTCTTAGTGGTCAGCACAAGTTTGTGTGGCTCAGGTCTATCTAGTGCTCCCTTGTTCTTGGGGAGGAGGAAAGAGAGGGCTGTTGGCAAGTAGTGATGTAAAAATACCAAGAACTGCGGAGCAGTCAGGCAACTGGAAATACATAGCTAACAAAAGGAATAATTATCCCATAACCAGAGTTTTTCCCTATTATGATACAAAACCCTAAAATTTAAAAGCCAGAGGTAAATAATCTAGATATAAGCTACTTATAGTTGCTCACTGCATAAATCCTCATCCTGATCTCCTCAATATTTCCCAAGGGAAACTTCTGTTTCCAACCACACCAAGCTAGCATTCACAGACCATGATGTCTTATGTTTTTGGCCTCTATGCTGCTATCCTTAATTCCTGAAGCACTCTTCACTGCCTTCTCTACATGCTTGACTTTTACTTGAAAGATTCAATTTTCCAGGACAGTGGAGTAAGGACTTCTGTAAATCCACTCCTCCATAAAAGCAATGAGAATACTAGCAAGAAGTGTCAAACTCAACTTTATCAGAATT
>NW_017732335.1:566098-586399 GCF_001890085.2 Hipposideros armiger | reverse complement strand
ATGTGAGATAACTACATAAATATCTCACAATTAGATGTGAAATGTATACTAACAAATTGTTCTCACACTGATATTTGCATGATAAAATAAAGCAATATTCGAGCTACAGCTGGAAATCACTATTCGCCCACTCTCATTAGAATACAATGATTCTAAACAAATGATGTGTTTGAAATGACAATAAGTCTAGAAATAATCACCACATAAAATCTCATCTAGCAGCTATAATTAGTAGGAGTTTTCAGTAATTGTGTTCCTCCATATTTCTTTCTTTGGTCATAGGCGACATAGGCCGGAGTCAAAATCAACCAATATTTCAGAGCATGAGAGTAGTTGAATAAGGTTTTCTTTTTCCAACAATATCTAATGGAGGATTTTGGTTTTTAGTAGCTTATGAGATCACAATTTTGCCTATTTCTATAAGTAGGAAACCAAGTTTTTGGCATTGATTTGGGACACATGTAGAAAAAAATCATTTCCTGCACTGTATTAATGAAATTTTAGTAAAATATAGTGCTTAGATAATAGATTACAGTGTCTCTAACAGTGCTATATTATGATGTATTGTGCACACCAGTGTGTTGTTATTCATAACTACACATAAAGCAACTTTTTAGGGAACAGACTTCCTTTGCAGGTTTCCTGAGCTGAGCTGAGATTATGGTAAGCCTTTACTGCTTAAATGTAGTCAGCTTTTTAAACCTGGCATTTTTATACTAAAAGTAACATTACACTGTCATTTCAAAGGAGGAAGAGAACAACTTTTCCAAATGAATCTGTTTGGAAGAAAGTGGGAAATGTGTAATTACTCAAACTGGCATTGGGCCAGAATTCAGGTTAGGACCTTGACATTAGTGAAAAATACCAGGGCTTTTTTGGATTGATGATAAGTCAGAGCATTTATAAAGTAAACAAAAACAAACCAGAAAACTTAATAAGAAAAGAATGAAGTCCTTAATATGATACCTTTTAACTTTTTTAAAAAATGAGGGGCATAAATAAAACTGAGTTAATTGCTTTCTAAGGGAAATCCATGGTTTTCATCTGTAATGAAAAACCACAAGAGTTAAAATGTGTAAATTACTTATTGTCTGTAATAGCATCTGTTATACAATTAATCTCAAAAACTATAAGAAGATTGAAGCTGATCATGGTAAAGTCATATATAATCACTCAGAATTTTTTTTTAAGTTTATTGGGGTGACAAGGGTTAGTAAGTTACATAGGTTTCAGGTGTACAATTCTGTAATACATCATCTATATATCACATTGTATGTTTACTACCCAGAGTCAGTTCTCCTTCCATCACCATATATTTGATCCCATTCACCCTTGCAGTTTTATATTCCACATATCAGTGAAATCATATGGTTCTCAACTGTTTCTAACTTATCTCACGTAGCTTAATGATCTCAAGATCCATTCATATTTTTATACTAAATAGAGATGGAGACTCTTTGGCAATTAGTTTTATTTCTAGAAATCTGCCCTAAGGAGATAAGGAGAGATGAGGTCAGAGATTTACAAGCACAGATGTTCATTACAGCATTATTTATAATAACCAAATGTTAAAAACAAATTAAATGTCAAATAAAAGATATGTTATAGTTTTTTCCAATTTTGCTCTGAAAAAAAATGTGTCTGAATATAATTACTCATACCACTACTCTTAAGTCATTAATTAAATAAAGTTCTCTGTCTAGTTCATGGATAAAAATGTACTGAGGCTCCATCATGTATTCAAAAACACCTCTAATATGTTTCCTGTTTTTATAAGATGCACAGAGAGTTAGTATACTGAACAGTAACCCAGAAGAGGAAATAAAGTACTACAATTTGGTGAATTTCTTCTGTTTTTATAGTACTTTATAATCAATCAGGTTAGGTCCATGAACGCTAAGCAATCAGCTTTAGTCAGACCATTGTGGGTTAATTTCCAACTTAGATACATCAAGCCATGTGATTTGGACTTTATGATGAGTAAAACGTAGATGGACAGTACTTACTTCTTGGGGTTATAAACAGAACAAATTACAATAGTTAATGTAAAAAAATGTGCCTGTAATATCATATCCTTTGAGTGTTATTAATATTAATATAAATTTGTCTAACTCATTTTGCACTGCCATATTTTCTAATGAGGTTGTTTTCAGATTGAGTGGTTTAAAAATAAAGCATTTTATACATTTTCTGGTTAAATGTTCTAATTATGCTTTTATTTATTTCCCAATTTAATCAATTGAAGAGAAGTATATTATTTGCCACTAATACAGGTTACCCCAATTTTTATACTTGTAATGCTAATTAAAATTTTCTTGAACCTCACACCCATAAAAATATCAGCACTTTTAGGGCTGGCCGAGTGGCTCAGTTGGTTAAGAACTCACTCAAGAGTGAAAGCTCTGAGCAACAGCAGTTTGAGTCCCGCCCGAGCTGAGTTGCCACTGAGCTGCCAAAGGGTGGCAGGATGGCTCAGCTTAAAAAAAAAAAATCAGCACTTTTAATTTTTTTATTAAAATTTATTGGGGTGACAATGGTCAACAAAACTACATAGGTTTCAAGCATACAGTTCTATAATACCTGATCTATATATTGTATTGTGTGTTTACCACCCAGAGTCAGTTCTCTTTCCATCATCAATTATTTAACCCCCTTTACCCTCCTCTACCACTCCACTCTCCCCCCTTACCCTCTGGTAACCACTAAACTGTTGTCTGTGTCTGTAGTTTTTGTTTCTTTATTGGTTTGTCTATGTTCCTTTGTTGCCTTCTGTTTTATATCCCACATATGAGTGCAGTCATATGGTTTTTTACTTTTTCTGCTAAAAATCAGCACTTCTAATTCAACTGTTCCCATAGTCTTCATCCTTATATTATTCCATTTATTAAGACAAATCCTTATATTCATCCATTTATTAAGACAAATGTCTAGCTTTTACTATTATATATACTACACAATTGCAGCTCCAAGGGATATATTTCTTTTTTTTTCTTTTTTTTTTTAAGATTTTATTGGGGAATTTGGGGAAGGGAACAGTATTGGGAAATCGGGGAAGGGGAACAGACAAGTTGCTGTCCTTTCGTTCTTCAGTCTAGTTGTGGAGGACGTTGCTTCACTGGCCCATGTTGGTATTATCATTGCGCTCTTTCTGGATGAGGCAGTCACTTGCCAGCCATTAGACAACCGCTCACGGCGGCTCACAGCAACTATGAAAGCTCACGCCCCCTGTGGCCAGCCCCACTGCAGCCCACGCCATTGCCGGCAACAGTCCAGCTCCAGGTTGAGCTGTTGTTCACCATCTTAGCTGTAGAGGGCGCAGCATCACTGGCCCTCATGTGGGATCTGAACCGGGGCCCTGTTGCTCAGAGCTGGCATCCCAAGCCAACTTTTAACCGACACACCACTCTGCCAGCCCAGGGATATATTTCTTATGGTTCTGTAGGAAATGAGTTCTGAGTTGGGGAATTTCAGATATTATTGTGGTGCTAAGAAATTAACTCAAGAAATAGTATATAAATATTTTTCGTGTAACTAAAATAAAATAAAATTCTTATACTATATTACATTTATATATTTAAATTAGTATAATTAAATAGAGGAATTTTTTCCACTCGTGTTAACAGATGGCATGATGCAAGGATATTTAGTTTAGAAGCTGGGGTTATGATTTAGAAAATGTCTACCAAAATTCCAAATTGCCAAGTAAGTTAAGCGCCCCCTTTCTCCTTTGTAAAGCAGTGAGAAACTGGAGAACATTTAAGCAATGAGCTTAACAAGGGAAAAGGAAATATCAATGTGGAAATGAGTCTGACACTGACAGAGGTTAAACAGGAAATGAGTGGTGGATTGTTAGTGAGCAAAATAGTGGGAAATAAGGTTATAGAAGTAGCTGGAATCGAATTGCTAAGGGTCTAAAATCAAGGCAGAAGGGTTTGGCCTCTAGTCAATAGTCAACCTCTTCTTTCTAATATCTTGTTCTTTAAATTGACTGAACAAAGAGATCAAATCTTTGGGTAGATACCCAGGAGAGGGATTGCTGGGTCATATGGTAATTCTATTCTACCAAAAAAATCTGAAAATATTTATCTGTAAAGATATATGTGCTCCAATGTTGATTGTAGCTTTATTTATGGTGGCCAAGACATGGAAACCAAAGTGCCCTTCAATAAATGATTGGATAAAGAAGATGTGGCATATATACACAATGGAACACTATTCTGCAATAAGAAAACATGATGAAATAGCGCCATTTGCAACAACATGGGTAGATCTTGAGTTTATTATGCTAAGCAAAATAGGTCAGACAAAAAAAGTTGAGAACCATATGATTTCACTGATATGTGGGATATAAAACTGAAAGCAACAAAGGAACAAGACAAACAAACAAAGAAACAAAAACTGATAGACAGACAATAGTTAAGTGGTTACCAGAGCATAAGTGGGAAAGGGGGGTGGTTGATGAGGGTAAACGGGATCAAATGTATGATGATGGAAGAACTGACTCTGGGTGGTGAACACAAAATGTGATGATATATAGATGATGTATTACAGAATTGTACACTTGTAACCTATGTAACTTGACCAACCATTGTCACCTCAATAAAATTTAATTAAAAAAAAAACAAAAAACAAAACTTGAATTAGTAATAGAGCACATTTAAACCAGCTGTTGGAAAACTAGTACCTTAAGTCCTAAGATGAAGTGTCTTAGATCATAAATGTTTTTTGACTGGCTATAATAATAATAAAAAAGAGAGCGAGAGATCAAAAATGTAATGTAATTCCTATTGACATTAAAGGGTGGAGTGTCATTTAGAACTGACATCAGAGTGAAGGAAGGAAGGAAAGAAAACACAGAAAAGCAACTGACATAGTGGCACTAGGTCCTGCAAAGAAGAGTCATCTTTGCTGTGTGTGACTTTAGAAAACTGTCCTTTATGCTATAATATGACCCCTCTATCCATCACATCAGTCTTTTTATCTTTTATTTTTAACAACCCATTTTATTTTATAATAGTCTCCTCTGTCATCATGTTTACTATGCCCTCTGTTTGGAGAGACACATGGTACTTGAAATCACTGTCAAATTAACCAGCTGTGTGGTCTTAGGTAAATTATCGTCACCTCTCTAAATTTCTTCAGCTGTAATTTCACTGATTTATGATAGGATCTTACACATGGAATTAAGGATGAGGAAGCACCTCGCACAGTCCTGAACATAATAAGCAGTGCCAACTTAACCCACTTGCCTTAGTGTCAAATACTTTGTTAGTCCATGGACTTAAATAAATCCTCAAAAGTCTGATTTTTGGAGCTGGTATTAATATATTTTAGTAGTTGCTCATTATCTTAAAGACATATTCTGGTAAATATTTTTTTGTTAAAAAGTATGGCAGCTGATACAAACCTTTATTTTTAGCTATATGATACTATATTCCATACCCTTAATAGAAGAGTGCTGAAATCCTGGTAAGATAGCAAACATATGTTGTTATGCTCTTTACCACATTAAAGGGGGTATTTCTTTGAGGTTTCTGTCACTAAAGACCATAAACATCCAGGTAATCTTTTCTCTTCTACACGTGGGTCTCTCTGGATGCTTTCATTGTTGTGTCACTTTATAATTCCACTTTGTTCTTTCCCAAATGAGTAAGTAATAGTTAGAAAGAATTTTTTTTAATGCTTTCCCATGGTCTCTTGGCATTCTTCAATCTGAGAAGCAAAATAACTTTATTACTCTTTTTCTGTATTGGAATCATCTTCTGGTGTTGCTGACTCTGTCAGTGGGTTAATAGCATAGCATGGCAAAATGCACTTTTTCTCTCCTTTATTCAAGTCTTCTTCTAAAAATAAAACTGAAAATGTATGTTTTATCAAACCCAGTATAATTTTTTTAATCATAAATATTTTAGGTGACCGCCACTTACTATCAGCCTAAAATGCAAAATCAAACTGTAAAGACGGTTACATACAGCATGCCTTTTATGTGCAAATCTATCTGTTATACATAAAAAGAATCAAAGATCCTGAAGAAAGACTAGAAATTAGCGAAGGTCTGCAATATGATTCTTCACTTCCAGAGGAAAATGATACAGATATACTTCATATGAAAAAGAAAGTAGGTTTCTTCTAAATTCTTTGTAAATTGAATCAAATTTTAAAGCCGATGAGTTCATCATTTTAAATTCCCTATATTTTTTTTGTTGACAACTGAGAAATAACCTTTGTAATTTAAACAATTACCTCTAATAGCTCTATTTTATTAATTTATATTTCATCTAGTTTTTTGAAAACTTTAATTTAATGTAGGTTTTTAAGTTTTTGATATTTTTAGAAAATATGAATCAAGGCACACCCAGAATATGGTATAGAAATATGAACCAAAGATAGTCCCTGGTTACCCACTATGCATAGAAATTCACAATATGAACTTATTTTGGAAAGATAATCATAAAATAACTTGAGGTTTCCATATCAGTCTAAAAAATGGTGAGTGTGGCCCCATATACATTTAAAAAATTGTGACTATGTTATTCATTTGATTTCAATACAATATGACTTATGTACTTTCATTGTATAAAAAGATTCCCCTGATTTTTTTTTTTTTTAAATTTTAGAAACTTGCCCCATTTCCAATTCTGAAAGGGCTCCTAATGAGTTCATATTTGAATCTGGTCAGAAATTCACGTTTACTGCTTCTCAACACAAACTCTTCAGGAACTCTTGTCCTCCTATTACACTCCCCTCTTCATCTCTGTTCGGACATTGTTCCAAATTCTCCACAATACAGTCTGAGAGACCTTCATATTACTGTTTCTAGAGGATAATATTTAGAGATACAAGAGTGTTAAGAGTCAAAATATTTATGTTTACATATTCAATTTTTCATACAATTATATATCTATCCAACAAACATGTATCAAGCCCTATGAGTTAAAGGTGGGAGACTACACTCATCTTTGTGAACAAAACAGAAAAATATTTCTGCTTTTGTGGGGCTTTTATTCTCAGTTTTTATCCCTACTTCTAGGAGGTCCCTTTTATTTTTCTGCTCAGCTCCTGGGCTTTCTTTGGTTGTGATTGAGGTCACAGGTGAGGAGAGAAATTGGGAGGAGTTTATGCTAATATGTATTAGGGAGAACTTGGAGCTCTTCATGGAAAAGTAAACAGAATTGATCCCAAAGGCAGAATGTGGAGTGAGGAAGTGAGATTTATGGAAGCTGAGGAAGAAGAGGCAGTAGACTCGGTTCCCCTCCACCGCCTCCACTCAGCCTCAGCTGGAATGTTTTAGGAGTTTGGAAACAGGAGGAAAGGTCATGTTTGCTTAATATGTGAGGGCTCTGAGAAGAGAGGCTGGTAAATAAGATTTGGGGGAGGCTTCTGCTCTGTATTATAGCCCTATGGCTACCTGTTAAGATACTTTAAATGTCAATTGTTGTTCAGGGCTATTGGCCTGGATTTGAGCTTCTTTCTCTATGACACCGTAATGAAACCAGCTAAGAGTCCTCCCTATTTTGTTTGGGATACACGAGTCCATACAGGATTCTTCCCAGGATTTAAAAAAAAAAAAATAGAAAAACGAACAGTTTCTCCATAGCTAAACCTGAGAAATAGTTATGCAGAGGTTGTGCAGGATTTCATTTTTCTAGGGCATTTTCCCAAATTGCTCAATTTCTTTTATTCTTATGGATCATGTCCTTGATTTATCCTAGGCTGATCCCTGTGGTATGAAACATAACCAGTAAAAATTATCTCTTTGCTAAGCTTACATCATTTTCTAATGACATCTAGAAATTACTCATTTGTAATGAAGAAAACTAAGAGTTTTGATTCTTTTTTTACCCCTTAGACTATATTTTTTGAAAGTATATTTATATTATTTGATATAAGTAAACTTATATTTTTGTTAGTAATACAGATATTACAAAAAAGGTTTCTGTAAAACCTAATGGGACAAAACAAATGTGGAAAAAATTCAGCCTTTTGTAATTTTATGGTACCAAGGCATGTGTGTTTAGTTGTGTAGATTAATTACCCCCCCAATACAATGTATATATTGTTGTCAACATTTTACAAAATGGAGAAGGGTTAAAGGCAAAATTCAAATAATGGTTAAGCTGGTTTCAAATTTCATAGTTTTCTACTGTACCATACTAATCTCCTAAACTTTTTGTAACTTGCATATGTAATGACAGTTCCATTGAATCCATATGTATTTCATAGAATTGCCATCAGCAGGTTTAAAGAATCTGTGAAAGGTGATCGCTATTTGACATTTATGGAGTTAGTCTCCAGACAAATTGTACCAGATACCTAATGAAATTATCCAAAATTCTTTTTTACAAATATTCAGGGACACAGTCGGTGTGTCCAAAATCTTCCAGATTAAAATGAACCATTAGAATTGTATATGCTGATATCACCAACATATTATTATTATAATGGAAAACATAAACAAATACTTTGTGTCACTGGCACAAAATCAAATAGGTGTTTATAGGAATTGCTAAGCAGACGTGCACATGTTTTCTAAAATATGTAATAGTCAAAAGTGTCAGTTAAATTCAAACTCACCTGCCATGATTAATGCCAGAGGAGACCAAACCTTGATAATATCTTTCTCTAATCTACATCCTTATTTGCATCAGACAGGCATTATATCTCTTCACTGACCGCACGTTTTAAAAACTTAAAAAGTTTCTCCGAAAAGCTTTACCTAAAAGACAACAGAAATACTTATTCTCTGTAGCATATGAAACTGGTCCACTAAAAATACAGTTAGGGAAAATGTCCTAAAAGCTACGGCAAATTTCATTTCCAATGTCTCTTAACCCTGACTCTTTGCCTGAATCTCACCACTAAGAATATATCTAATATTATTAATAAACATGTGAGACAAAAAACAATAATCTTTGCCACTCAGTTTTTTATGAAATTTTCAAAACCACTCAAGCATTTCTCCACCGTATTTCCCAGTGTCCCTTAGTAAGTCTATTTGTGTGTATCTGCCAACATATTTAGACTTTATGCTTAATGTGAAGGTGTTCTTTCAAATTATTAGTTTTCTATAAATTTTCATGATTCCTTATTTCCATTTCAAATATGTTAAAACCAGGAGTGTCATAAAATATTCCTAAAATGTATGATTTTGTTCTGTTGGTAATGGCTTTTCTATTAAAAATCCTCTCCAGAGCGCTCCCTACTGGTCTACCATACAAAGAACAGCTTGGCCTTGTTCTTTGTTCTTCCCACACTTGTTTGCAAACCTTCTCTAAGGGAATAATACAAATGCTTTTAGAAAAAACAATTATAAATTTATTGAATTTCTCTCCCTTCAGAATGTTTAGGCAGATTATGTATAATCGAATTTCCCAATTAAAAATAATACAGCATGCATTTTAAATAGCTCATCTTCTTTTAGATAAAGTTCAACATTAGGACTTAAAAAAAAACAAAATAAGTGCGTGTTATTTTTTTCCCAAGTTATTTTGTCAGTAAGTAAGCAAGTACAAATGAACTGAATTCTTCTCCAGTAAATCAAGTTTGCCATTTAGTGCTTGCCCAAAGGCTCAGACCTTAACAAAAATTTGGCCAGGCTTAAGAGACAGAATGTTCTGGGCAAAGACGAAAGTTAATTAAAGCTGAAACAACAATCCTTTGCACACATTCTGGCTCCTTTAGGCTGCTAGTGTTCATTTAATTTTTGTTGATTAGCCAAATCCTACCATTATGATGCCTATCAATTGTATCAGGCTGCTGCGCGTTCACCATAATTTGAGGCTGAAATGTGCTACCAGGGGAAATGAAAGAGCTCATACATTTTTTGAAATAGTTTGGTGTCTTACAAATGTCCGAGAATCAGCTACACACTGGGAGCAAGTGGCTTAGCGAACTTGACACGTACTTAGAAGGAGGGCTGGCTAACTTTTGGTGGGGTGCTCCTAAACCTAGCAGACTAAACACAATTCTTAACTCCAAAAGAAAATAAAAAAGTTTTAAGAAGAGTAAGTCCATTTTATTCATTTTATTTCATTTGTTTTGTTTGTTGCTTTTTGTTTTATATCTTACATACGAGTGAAATCATGTGGTTCTTGTCCTTTTCCATCTGACTTGTTTCACTTAGCATGATACTCTGAAGATAAATATCTTACATTATGAGATGCAAGAAGGTTCTGAATTGCTATTAAAACTGCATTTTTGTGATGCATTTAGAAAAGTACTGTGAGAAGAATGGACATAGTGTTTTAAGTTTTGTATTTTCAAGAAGTGTATAAAGGACAGAGTCACACAAATGTGTAAAGCAATGTGGGAGCGTAAATACTTTTGGTATAGCAGTGTCAGGTAGGTAAGTCAGGAATTGGTATCCATCCTAGTTATCAGTATTGCTAACCTGAATATATGAACATAAGCAGATGTCTAGTTAAGAACGTTATATTTGTTCTTTTGAACAAAGAAATAGTGACTATTGTCTTACGCTTCTTCCATTGAATTTTTTTAAAGGATTGGAGCCCTTTGAACATCCAACTATCTATAAGCAAAATTATTGTTTTCATTACTATTTTAGATAACTTCTGAGGGAATATGATTACACAAACACTGAGCTTTCATTCTAGCCATACAACAATCATTTATTGAGAGCCAGTATAATTGTATCCATTGTATAGATTGATATATACCATCTACCACAGGTTGATAAGTAATTTGCAACAGGACTGCATTTTATATTGGACTTTAACTAGTTTGGGAAAAGATATTAACCTTCATGAGCCATGTTGGATACAGTTATAAAATGTGGTGATGGGGTGGGGGAAGCTAATTTTTCATGTTTCTAAGTTAATGGAATGTAAAATGTACAACAATTAATGAATCCTGACTTTGAGTATTGATGAACTGTTCAAAATCAGCAAATATTCATCAGATGCTTAATACATACAAAACACTGTGCTGGTAATGGGGTCAGATATTAAGATAAAAACCCACAAAGAATCAGTCAAAAATTCATAAGATAGTGGAGGAGAGGGATACAATCTGTACTTACAAGCAGAATGTAAGCTCAAATAGCAAGTGTTCCTGGCCAAATGGAGTAAACATGAATTTACTCTTTCACCTAAAACAAAACAAACAAACAAAAAACCCCACACAATATATGAGATAATAGTTTCATGACACTGGATATCAGGCAGTGAAGGACCGTGATCTCTGGGAGATGGTAAACAAGTGAGAAGAGCCCTGCAATTGCCCCACCTGACAGCTTTAAGAGAGTTTCCACACTGTGACATAGTGAAGAGGGACTCAGGGGAACTCAGCAAACTCCCCTAACTGAGAAGACAGAGGTGAGAGTCCAGGAAGGCCAAGGCAGCTAGAGATTGTAAGGGTACTGGACAGGAGAGAGTTGCACAGAGAGTGAATTCTAGAATCTGTAGGATAGTGATTAGCACATGTATGTGACTAAATACCTGACTTTGGGGAAAAGATTACCACCCAGAAGGAATAGCAGTAACAGTGCCCATCATTCACACAGTACTAAGAATAATGCCTGTTCCCAATTTTCATACTAGAAAACATTTATTATTAATGAGACATTAAGTAGAATACATAACAAACATCTCACTTAGTAGTAGGGAATAATGAGCCCTAAGCTGAGGACTTCCCTGGTCCCACCTAACAAATACTAGAAGCACGACTGGAAAGAAAAATTGGTTTCTATACAATTAAACTGCATCCCAGCACAAAGCTCTAGAATACTTATATTTTAAAAAAATGAAATACCTAAAAAGATAAAAGTGTACAGCATATGGCATCCAATCAAAAATACCAAGCAGGCAAGGAAGTAGAAAAACATGACACATGATAAAGAGAAGAATCAATCAAAACTTACACAGGATTAACACAGGTGTTAGAATTAGTAATCAAGGACACTAAAGCAATTGTTATAACTATATTCTAGTTGTTCCAAATATTATGTAGAGACATCAAAGATATAAAAAAGATACAAGTCACACTTTTAGATATGATAATTACAGTATGTAAGATGAAAAGGAAACCAGATGGGATTAATACAGATAAGACATTAAAGAAAAGATTAATGAACTTGAAGAGTGAACTATGTACAATGAAACACAGAAAGGAAAACATAAAGAGAACACTAGTGAGCTGTGGGAAAATTTCAAGAAGGCAAGTATAAAGAAGTAGAAAAAAGGTAGGGACATAATAATATTTGAAAAATATTTTAGCTGAAATTTCTCAGCTTACTATTTAAGGCCACACATCCAAGAAGTGCAATGCATTCTAAGCACAGGAAACATAAAGAAAACTATCCTAAGGTACATCATAATCAAACTGATCAAATCAGTAATAAAGAGAAAATCTTAAACACAGCCAGAGAAAAAGGACACGTAATATGCAGGAGTACAAAAGTAAGGGTAATAGCAGATTTCTTATAAGAAATGGTACATTCAAAAAGACAATAAGGAACTTAATAAATGAGTAGAGTAATATCACATGGAAGTAGGTTGTGATAACCTAATGACTTATACTACAAATTATAAAGCTACCACCAAAATAACAAAACAAAGAATTATAGCTTATAGGACAAGAGAGGCAATAAAATTGAGTGATAAAAAATAGTGAATTAATCCAAGAGAAGTCAGAAAAGGAGAGAAAATGGGACAAATTGAAAACAAACAGGAAAATGATAGTTTCAAGCCTAACCATGGTTATTGAATCACACAAAATGCAAATGGTTCTAATACCACCCTCCACAATGAAAAGGCAGAGATTGTCACACTGAATAATTTTATAATACCCAACTTTATGCAGCCTATAAAAATTATACTTTAAATATAAATATATAAATAGTTAAATATAAAAAGATATAAAAATATATATATCATTCTAACAATAATCAAAAGAAAGTTGATGGGGAGTATGTGAAAAAACTGGAACTTTCATACATAATTAGTGGGAATTTAAAATGCTTCATCAATATTGGAAAACAGTTTGACACTTACATAAAATACTTAACATAGACTTACCATATTATCTTGCAATTCCAATCCTTGGAATATATCCTAGAGAAATTAAAATATGTACACACACACACACATACACACACACACACACACACAAATCTACCTACACAAAAGTTACCCAATGAAGCATTACTCATAATGACCAAGAAGTAGAAACAGCCCAAATACTCATCGCTTGATAAATGGTTAAACAAAATGTAGTACGTTCATACAATACAATATTATTTGGCAGTAAAAAGAAAATGAAGTACTGATGTATGCTACAACATGTATGATACTCAAAAACATTCTGCTAAGTTAAAGAAGCCAGTTACAAAAGACTACATAATATATGGTCCTACTAATATAAAATATTTAGAATAATCAATTTTACAGAGATAAAAATTAGATAAATTGTTGCCTAGAGTAGGTAAGTGATTTTCAGGGAGATGGGTAAATGGACAGTGACTGCTAGTGGGCATAAGCTTTTTGCGGAGAGATGATGAAAATCTAAAAATTAGATTATGGTCATAGTTGCATGACTCATTATAAACTAAAAATGAATGAATTGTAAACTTTAAACAAGTGAACCTTATGGTTGTAAATAATATCTCAAAAATCTATTAAAAAGTTAGAGCGGCTATATTAATATCAAAGTAATTTTCAGAGCAAAGCATATTCATATGGATAATATATGAAGATGATAACTTCATTATGATAAAGGGGCCAATTAGCAATAATATAACATCACAAAATATAACAATCTTAAATATTTAACCCCCTAATAAAAGAGCTACAAATACTGAAAGCAAAACCTGATCGAACTGCAATGAAAAATGGATAAATCAGTAATTATACTGAGAGTGCCAGTACTTCTTCAATAATTGACAAAACAGGTGAACAGAAAATCAGCAAAGATGTAGCACACTTGAACAACACTATCAATTCAACCCAAGTGATATTTATAGAACACTTTGCCAGACAACAACAGAATACTCACATTCTTCTCCAATGCATATGGAGTAGATTAATGAATAAACAAACTTATCCCATAGACTGCTACTCAGCAATAAAAAAGTATGAATTTGGATGAAAGCCAAAACGTGGGTGAATTTCAAAATAATTATGCAGAACAAAAGAAGGTAAATGAAAAAAGAGTGCCTATATTCTATGATCCCATTTACATAAAATCCTAGAAAATGCAAACTAATCTACAGTAACACAAAATAGACCAGTGGTTGCCTGGTGGAGAGACCAGGCTGGGGTGGAGATAGGAGAGACAGAGGAATTACAAAATGGCATGCAGAAGTTTCTGGGGATGATGGTTAAGTTCATCATTTTGATTGTGGTGATAGTTTCATTGGACATGCCTGTTTCAGAACACTGGTGTATACCTATGTTAAAGCGTACACTTGGAAAATGTTTATGCAGTGTACTGTGTTTTAATTAAAGTTGAATAAAGCTGTTAAAATTCAAATAGCAAGATCTTAGAGTGACAGGAAGAAGAATGATTTAATAACTATTATTTTTTAGTCTCCCATTTCAATAAAATGCATTGCTTTTTATTTCCTGGTTAGCATTTCCAGGTATGAGTTATTTGCTAATGAGTAGTATCCGGGGATAGTCGTATGTCAACTCTGAAACATACAAGAGTCATAATGTACTTGACATATAGTAAACACTCAAATATTTAATGAATGAAAATTAGTTTCTAATTCAATTAATATATCCATAAATCTATTAACCTTCTCAGAGCTATGTGTCTGGTTTAGAAAATGGGTTACTGCATAAAATTTCCCTGCCAAAAGCCACTGTAATATGCTATTTAATAATGATGCTAATATGTTGAAGACTATAATCACATTATATGTCATCTTTACCAATATTCTTCCTTAGAGCAATACATTAACCAGAAGATATTGCTTAAGCAACTTAAAAGTCTTGATGAGCACAGTTCCCAAATCATAGCATTAAGGGTCCCTAACTCCCCCTACTGGCCCAGCAAGTCTTTATTGTGCCTTTCTCCCATTCAATTTATTAAGTATTAAAGTAAACTTTTTAAAAGGAGTCTACAGATATTTATGCATGCACTCAAGTTGATGACTTCAAGAGCTTCATACATACTTATGACAGTTATATTTTCTTATAGGCTTTGTTTTTTGTAGACTGGTTCTGGCTTAGCCTCATGAAGAGCTTCCCTCCATAGTCTAGGCCAAATAAAGTTCCAAAGCAGTATTTCCCAAACCTGGCTGTTAGTGAGTATCATCTGGAGAATTTTAAAAATTTACCAATATTCAGTCCCCAGTCTGTACTCAGTTAAATCATAATCTCGTGATAGGGCTCAGGCAGATATCAAGAGATTTTATTAAATAATGTATTGTGCTATCTAACTTCTAAAGCATTTCTTTAAAAACTACTTTATAATTAATCTCTATTGGGGTTGTATTTTTACACATCCTTGAACATAAAAATAATATCTTACACACAGGATAACATAAGCCCATATCTGTCAAAACTATTCAGAGAAGAGAGTAACCTGAAAGCAACCTTTGCAAAATTCCGTGAAATATTAACTTCCAAGATGTAAAATAAAGTACCTGTATATAATTTGAGCTCAAACAGACGTTGTTATACTAGATTCTATTATAAATTTGGTATTGACATCAAAATTGTAATGGAAATTTCTGCAGGAAAAGTGACAATGAAAACTTTCCATGTATTAACTCTATGGGTTGAAAAACACTGCTCTTATTTCCATTTTAGCTGAGTAACACCTTACACAGGCCTTCTTAGCTACAATTTAAGGAACATTTCTTTAAATTCATGCTTATGTGTTGCTCATTTCTCTTTTTACTCATACCTTTTTCTTGCTCCTATTATTTCTTGGCTTACATCCATTCCACAGTCAGTAACTAGCTTCCACACTCAATACTGCACTTCCTTCCAATAATCAATTACCAAGATTTGGGGGGAAAAAAAAAGAAAACAGGAGCAAAATCCTGTGTAAGGTATTGCATCAGGTAGAAGGCTGATGCAAAAAAGCATAAGATATTGCCCATACCTGAAGGAGAGTTACTTCTATTAAGTCCTGCCCTTGTGTGGCTCTAAATGTAGTCTGAGCTTGTAACACCTGATCCTCAAACTTGTACCCCAATTAAGAGAGAAACAGAAATTCTGGGAAGTAATAATAGGCTCATCTGCTCACTGAGAACATTCAGCCTGCAGCGCACATGGGAATGAGGTGGTGAGCTCGCAAACCTGAAATGCTCTTTTGCCCCACTCATGAATAACAGGAAAGGTCATCACTTTTTTTCCTGCAGCCCCCGCCGGAATCTCTAAATCACGTGTTTGTTTTAATGCAGTTTCTAGCTTCTCGGCTTCCTGAGAATTCCAGTTAAATCACTGCCTTTTCACTCCTCCACATCTACATTAGTTATCTATGGCTGCTGTAACAAATTACCACAAATTTGGTGGAAACAATCGAACTTCATTCTCTCAAGTTCTAGAGACCAGAAGGCCAAAATCAGCCCTGTCGGCAGGGCTGCATTCCCTCTGGAAGCTCTGCGGTAGAATCTTTTCTTGCTTCTTACAGCTTCTAGTGGCTGCTAGCATCCCTTGCCTGTGACTGCATCACTCCAGTGTCTGCCTCCGTGGTCACATCATCTTCGCCTGGGTGTGTGTGTGTGTGTGTGTGTGTGTGTGTGTGTGTGTGTGTGTAATAGCCCTCTACCTCTCTCTATTAAGGACACTGTGATGATATTTAGAGCTCACCTAGACAATACAGGATAATCTCATCTCAAAACACTTAATTTTATTACATCTGCAAGAATCCTTTTTCTGAATAAAGTAACATTTGCAGATCATCCCTGGGATTAGGATATGGACATATCTTCTGGAGCCATTATCAGTCTACCCCACCATTTTACAGCACCAGTTACTTGTAGAGGTGGGTAACAGAGTTGAAGTCTTTTCTGTATGTCTGCCATATTCCCATCCTCCTTCCCATCTCCACACTTACTTCTCTTTCCATATAACTCTGGGGAAGAAAATAAAAGTCCCAACACTACACATATATAAGCAAAAGATCCACTGTCTGTTTAGCCTAACCATTACACCCGTGGGCTGACCATAAGTTACAAATTTTTCTCTGCTTAAAGAAAGAGCTCATCTCTCTTCTACTGGACAGTTACTTTATCTGTCCAAAATATCACCCTCTTCTTTCCGAGAAGTGCTCACATAGTTTGGAGGATGCCCATCCATTCAAGTCATGATCCCTTAACCCCCAGACCAAAATGACAGGTACAAAGAAAAGCATGAGTCCTAAGCTTGTCAGAGATCTTCTTTGAAAGTTTGAAAACTTAAACTTCTCTCTTCGCTTAGCCACTGAATAATGTGACTATGGAGCCATTGGTGGCTATACTCCCTACCAAATAGAGATGCCTGAAAGGAAAATAAAACAGATGTGAAATTAAAAGAGGAGAAGAGAGAGGGGGTGCGGGGGGCAGAATGAGGAAGAACGAGGTGAATGGTGTGTTTATCGCACCCCGAGAGCTGCCTTTCCTTCCATTCCATGAACTACCAACTCCAGTGTAGTTTTAGTTGGTTTTCTGACACATACATGGTCATGAATAAAATGGCCATGAATAAAACACCCAAAGAAAGTTAGCTAAGAGCTTAGCTTCCAGCGAAATTCTGCAAGTCTCCTTTTTAAATTACTATTATGATGATGATTTTAATCCAGAACACACCTTCTCATTCAAACAGTGCTATATATCGCAGCCTCTCAGGAAAGCCTGCCCTGACTACCTTATTACATTTTACACATCCACTGCCCCACCCTGAAAACTTAGACTCTATTTTTCCCATAATATCTGTATCCATATAGTAGAATACATACTCAATTTAATCATTTTTGTTTATTCTGTGTCTCCACTTTAAGCCACCAACTAGAATATCAGCTCAATTTTTGGATTTTTGTTCTATTTACCCATGTATCACAATCACTTGGAATAGTGCCTGATATTTTGCCGGCACTCAAAATATATTTGTCAAGGGAAATAATAAGGTTTTCAGCTTGTTAAAGTCTATATTCAAAATTAAAATATTAGAGAAAGATAATGAAATGAAAGTTTAAAAAGAATGCATTTGAGTAACATACTTTTTGTATTATAGTTTCATTGCATATTTGGACTTATAGAAAAGCAGATATAGCAGCATGATTTAATGGACAAAGACTAGGATTTAGAATCAGGTAAAGCTAGGACAAATCCTGTTTGCTATTTACTAATCTGTAAGATCTTGACTTGAGCAAGTTACTTAAACTCTATGGACCCTACTCTTTTCACCTGTAAAATGGGAAAAGTAATCCTTACCTTGCAGAACAATCTACGTGTCATCCAAAATGTTGAGTAGGACTCTGTCCCATGGCAAACTGACTAGACTTGGCCTAAACTCCATTCCTAGACCTTTGAGGTCTCAGGGTCGTCCTACTCTTTCCTGTGATTTCATGTGCTTTGCTTCCTGTTATGACCTGCATTGTGTCCCCCCAACCCCAAAATTCCTATGTTGAAGCCCTAATACCCAGGACCACAGGATTTGACTGTATCTGGAGGTATGGCCTTTACGGTGGTGATTAAATTAAAATGGAGCTGTCAGGGTAGGCCCTAATCCAAAATGACTGTGTCCTCATAAGAAGAGGAGATTAGGACACAGAGATGCCAGGAATGTGCACATACAGAGGAAAGGCCACATGAGGACACAGTGAGAAGACTGCCCGGTAAAAGCCAAGGGAGAGAGACTTCAGAGGAAACTAAACCTGCTGACTCCCTGATCTTGGACTTCTAGCCTCCAGATCTGTAAGAAAATTAATTTCTGTTGCTTAATGTACCCAGTCTGTGGTATTTTGTTAGGGCAGCTCTAGCAAATTAATACACTTCCTCAAGTGTCTTTCTGCCAACGGGCCCCTCCATCCAAGTGTGCCAATTTGGGTAATCCCTAAAATTGATTTAGCAGCTTTTTTGTGCTTTTCCAGGTGAAACATAGCGCTGTTCAGCATTTAAGTGTAATGTTTATTTAGCAAACGTGATGGATTGCATCATGGACGGTTCAGCCTTCTGTCATTTAGCTGATGACCCTTTTTCCTCTGAGTATCTTTCCCCTTTATATGTCATATGATAAATTTGGACTCCTGTAATAGGATACATCCTGCTGTGTATGACTCCTTAAGAAGTTTATTTCATACCTAATTTTGACTGTTTCTGTCATGGATAGACCCCAGTGCCGCATTGACTGGTCATTCCCAGTTCCCTGAAACTTGGGTAATTAAAAATGCCCACTTATTATCCCTTATGTAGGATTATTATTATAGAGGCTATTAGAAGTTACAGCAGTTAGATAACTGAGTATAAATTTTGAAATAATGTAATGGAAAATGCAGGATTATTCAAACACATCAGAAGTTGAGCCACTAGTCCTTCAGGTAGTTATGATTTTACTTTAGACATCATATCAAGTCATCTCAGTTGTAAAATGGGGAATGATATGTTTTAGCCTCCTAACAATAAATGGAATAATCTGTGGAAAGTGTTTATCACAGGTCTCAATATGTCACTAAATGTTTCAGGGGTTTTTTTGTGTTTGTTTTTTTGTTTTTTTTTTTACTATACTACTATGACATATTATAGTATAAAATTTTGTATAGGTATATTTTTGGTTGTATATACAGTAATAATAGCAATAACATTATAATTATTATCATTGTTTGCTTTATACTTGATACAGATATAACACCATTTACTATATTCAAGGCTACTCAAGATAAAATCAGAAACATAGAAATTCGACCTTGAAAGAACTGTAACATTTGTCAAATTTGACTATTCCTGTGATGATTTACTGACTCTTCTTTTGCTTTTTTTCTTTCTCTCCCTTAGTAGTCAATGAGAAGAAGAGGGGAAGTTACTGCCTGGTAAAGAAGGAAAATATGAGAGAAGGGAGTAAAGAAATATTAAAAGTTTAGAAAGGAGACATAGAGGCATAGAATCAGGAGATAGATTTGTCTGGGAACACTTGATTGTTTTTCAAAGAAGTGGAGTAGAGATGGTAAGCAGAGCACCACTGGCGCACTGGTGGATTAGCGAGCTGAATGGGCATGACTAAGAGTGCGTGTACGCAGTTGAGGACGTATAAAAAGAGCAGTGGAGGGCCGGCCGAGTGGCTCAGTTGGTTAAGAGCTTGCTCAAGAGTTTGAGCTCTGAGCAACAGCGGTTCGAGTCCAGCCCAAGCTGAGCAG
>NW_017732335.1:549251-566038 GCF_001890085.2 Hipposideros armiger | reverse complement strand
AAAAAAAAAAAAAAAAAAAAAAAAAAAAAAAAGAGTAGTGGAGATTCAGAAAGACAAATCTCACTATGTGCTGTGTGGCTAGAAGAGTCTTAATCAAGGAGGTTGAACAGAAATCCAAGCAAAACGTGCCTGAATCCTACAGACTGGCTTGACTTGTTCCCCTTCTTGTTCTCTACATTACCAATCCTTGTACAAGCTTCACCACCATCATTCTGCTTCTTTTGTTTGTTACCATTTGTCACTGGAACAAAAGTGAGCACTTATTCTTTGACCTTAGATTTAAGCATATCACCAACGGTTCACAAATGACCTTTCATCTTTTGTGGTGCTCTTTTCAATCCGTTTTCTTCTTCCTGTATTTAAGATCTTCCTTGTGGCTAGAACGTTGTTTTGTTGTTATTCTTTAAAAAGATACAGGATACTATCACACAAAAAATGTTTCTCTTGTCTTCTACCTGTTTCTACACAGTAATCTTATAAATTCTTAAAATCACTCTTTTTTATCAGTTTCATGAGTGTTGAAAGCCTCCTTAAGCATAAAATCCAGAGGTCATTCTACTAGTTTATAAAGAAATAATAAGGAACATAGCAGAACCGACAGCATAACATTCTGCTTTAAAATAGCAGTCTTTAAATCATCAAAGATTCAAACACGTAGATCTATTTTATTTTCCTTCTTTTGTTCATTCTTTAAAATGATTGTGAGGAGGATAACTGCAGAGCGAAGAAGTGTTTTCATTTTCCCTAAGCTCATTGCTTTTGGCTCTTGTTAGGATGTTTGTATGTTGAAATATTCTCAGAACTATCAAAGATGATTATGTCATTAATGATTTCTTCATTTTTTTTTGAATATTTCCAAAGAAGTAACTCTACAGAATATGCCCTCCAAGTTTCCTGTCCATGTCATTCATTGGGAAGCAAAATCACAAAAGAGAACACATCAAGGGTAATTTCTACAATGAGATAGGAAAAGATAAAGGGGAAGTGCATGGCAGATTCAAAAGAAATCCTCCTTTTTCTATCAAAATTCCATCATTTATAAAGTCAGCCCTTAGGCTTTTTCTCCCTCTGTGGTTAAGTTTGAACTGAAAAAGAAAACAGACATTAAAACTTTATGGGTAGCTGAATATTTCATATACATCTATTTACTAGTACTTCATCATCCAATATTATAGCCAGTAGCCATACATGGCCACTTACATTTAAAATTAAATTAATTAAAATTAAATAAAATTAAAAGTTCAGTTTCTCAGCTATACTAGCCACATTTGTGTGCTCAGTAGCTATATCTGACTAGTGACTACTATAGAGGACAGCACAGAACATAGAAAATTCCCATCGTCACAGAAAGTTCTATTGGACAGCAGTGCACTAGTGTAAATGAGGTCTCCAAGTATGAAATACAACAGGAATTTTAACATTAAAAATAAACAAATGGAACTACATCAAACTAAAAGTTTTCACACAGCAAAGGAAACCGTCAGCAAAATGAAAAGACGGCCTACTGAATGGGAGAAGATAATTTGCCAATACTACATCTGATAAGGGGCTAATATCCAAAATTTATTTGATTACAAAATGGGCAGAGGACCTGAATAGACATTTCTCCAAAGAGACATACACTTGGCCAATAGACATATGGAAAGACAAACATCAGTAATCATCATAAAAATGCAAATAAAAACCACAATATGATGTCACCTCACACCTGTCAGAATGGCCATCATCACTAAATCAACAAACAAGTGCTGGAGAGGATATGGAGAAGAGGAACCCTTTTGCACTGTTGGTGGTATTGCAAATTGGTGCGACCACTATGGAAAATAGTATGAACATTCCTCAAAAAATTAAAAATAGAACTATTGGGTAGTCAGAAAAGTCATGACACATGTTTGTGACAGATGGCACTAGTTCATTTTGAAGTACTAGATTCATTCACATCTATGTTATTACTATGACATTTGACAGCTGACAGTTCTAGCTTCATTCCAAAAAAAATTGAACAATTTGGTTGAGTTTTGGAGATTTTACAAGTTGAAGATGGAAGACCAAACTGTGCATTTTTGCTATATTTTACTGTTTTACTTCCATAAAGGGAAGAACGTGCATCAAGCTTGTGAAAAGTTGCATAAAGTTTAGGGTGACAATGCTCTACAAGAATATCAGTGCCAGCGATGGTTCACTAAATTCCATGCTGGTGATTTTGATCTCAACGATGCTCCTCGGTCAGGGAGGCCCACCGAGGTTGATGACGACAAAATAAAGACATTGATCGAGTCAAACCCACATTACATGACACAAAAATTGCAGAAACTTTGAACATCCATCATTCAAGCATTCACAACCACCTGAAGAAACTGGGATATGTAAGCAAGCTCGATATTTGGGTTCCGCATGAACTCAAAGAAGTTCATTTGACGGCACATATAAACATCTGCAATATGCTCATTAAACATGAGGAAAACCATCCTTATTTGAAGCGACTGATAACTGGTGATGAGAAGTGGATTGTTTACAACAATGTGGTGTGCAAACGGTCTTGGTCCCAACGTGAGGATTCGCCTCAAATGACATCAAATGCAGACATTCTTCAGAGAAAGGTTATGCTCTCAGTGTGGTGGGATTTTAAAGGTGTTGTGTTTTTTGAACTCCTACCAAAGAACCAAACAATCAATTTGAATGTGGACTGTCAGCAATTGGACAATTTGAATGAATCCCTCATCCAGAAACATCCAGAATTTGTTAATTGTAAAGGAGTTGTGTCCCATCGCGACAGCGCTAGACCACACACAAGTTTAATCATCCGTCAAAACTGATTGGAGCTTGGATGGGATGTGTTGCCACACCCACCATACTCACCTAACCTTGTGCCATCAGACTTCCACTTGTTTCACTCTCTTCAAAACTCCTTGTTTGGTATAACGTTCAATTCAGATGAGGCTGTAAATCAGCACCTTGTTCAGTTTTTCACTAATAAAGACAGGTCCTTCTATGAACGAGGAATTATGAACCTCATTGAAAGATGGCAAAAGGTTATCGAACAAAACGGGCAATATCATTGATTGACCTTTGTTCTTTATATAAATAAATGACCTTTGAAAAACATAGACAGAATACATCATGACTTTTCTGACAACCCAATAGCTTATGACCCAGCATTCCAGTGCTGGATATTGCTATAGAAAAATCCAAAACACTAATTCCAAAAGATATATTCACCCTTATGTTTACTGCAGCGCTATTCACAATCCCCAAGATATGGAAACAGCTGAAATACTCATCAATAGACAATTGGATAAGGAAATGCTGGTACATACATAAAATGGGGTATTACTCTGCCATAAAAAAGAATGAAATCTTACCATTTGCCACAACATGGATGGACCTAGAAATTATTATGCTAAAAGAAATAAGTCAGACAGAGAAAGATAAATACCATATGATCTCACTTATATGAGGACTCAAAGGAACAGAATAAATGAACAAACAAAACAGACTCATAGATAGAGAGAACAAACTGATAGTTGCAAGATGGGAGGAGGGTCGAGATGCTGATTGAGAAAGGTGAAGTACAAATTGGATTAGGAAGTACAAATTGGTAGTTACAAAGTAGTTATGGGGATGTGAAATACAGTATGGGGAATATAGTCAGTAATATTGTAAAACCTATGTATAGTGTCAGATGGGTACTAGACTTATGGAGGGGATTACATAAAAATTACATAAATGCCTAACCACTGTACACTTAAAACTAATATAAAATAATATTGGGTGTCAAGTAATTTAAAATATATGTATAGTCATGGGATATAAAGTACAGCATAGGGAATATAGTCAGTGGTATTGTAATAGCTATATACAATGTCGGAGGGGTAGTAGACTTGCTGGGGTTATCACTTTATGAAGTATGTAAATGTCTGACTATTTTGCTTTGTGCACCTGAAACTAATAATAAGGAAAAGAAAGGAAATCCTCCCAATAGTAATAAAAATATTTTGACTATACAAAAGGCTTATAGACTCATAATGATTTTAAAATAATCATGAGAATTGTATTTTGTCATTAATGATATTAGACCTTTTGTCTAACAACTAGAGATTAAGTGCTAGATAGTTTCAGAGACTGGAGTTGACTCTGGCCAGTCCATTTACTGACAGGCTATGGCCTCATGAGATTATTTCTGTTTCGCAATCTGTTAAATGGGTGTAAAGCTACAGAATGTTCCTTATAGAGTTGATTTAGGTTCTTCATGAAATACTGTGTGTCTAACCACTTCATATACTGTCACTTTGTGGCATCCCAACACATGATTATTATATATGAATACAAATGGTGTTCAGTTGAATGGAATGTTATTAATTTCATCTTTTAATGTATATAATCTCCATAGGTACCTGCTTAGGTTTGTTATTTGATATGATTTGACTGGGATGCTTTAAAAGTTAGAATTAACCTCCCCCAAGATTAATTTTGTGGTGTAGAATGTGCATATCCATGGCTGTCAGAGATGGCCTTGTAGTTACTTGAGAACTTTTAATTTCTAAAGAGTTAGATCTCAGAAATATGCAATTTTTGGCCTTCCCATTGAGTGTATATTCATATAAGGAAGTTGTTTAATAGCTACAGTCTGTCTATGAGATAAAGATGTAATAGAGTACATTTCCCCTTATTAGGGACTTATTCACTGATTTTCATAGAAAAAGTTCAGAAAATTGAAGTACTGCCTCGTTATAGAGCTAGACTGTTGTGCAGTGATTCCCCGCTTACTGTGTGGAACCCCCATACAATAGGATGGTTTTGAACAGATAATGACCCCCATGGCGAGTGAGTGAGCTGACCTACTGCACCAATAACAAAAGCTACACATTGTGGGGTATCCATGGCCCTGCTGATCCAAACCAGCCAGCAGCCCATACTAGGCAGCCATTCTTTCAGTGGGAAAAAGAGATGGAAGATACTATTAAAAAATCCTTTCTATTTTATATGAAGCTCATCTATAAAACATCAAGCAAAAAAGATATGATAAAAACATAGGGTGATATTCACATAAAAATGAAACTAAAGAAAAAACATAAGGAAGTATAAATAATTCATGAGCACATACTTGTCATAAGGATTGATCTTTTACATCCTAAGGGAATACTGACTGTTGACACATGGGTATTCTGTGTTTAGTTTCAATTTTTATAATACTTCATTATATGTTTTAAAATTTGAATTATTACAATGAAGTGCTTTTGTAGTAACAAGATATTGTATATGAAGTGGACATGCTATGCATTTTGTGGTTTATCTAATTAAGAAAGGAACATATTGGGCCGGCCAAGTGGCGCATTGGTTAAGAGCTGGCTTGGGTCACCAGAGGGCCCCGGTTAGGATCCCACATAGTGTTTGGTGACAAATTTATAATTTAACCCTCATAATTAAATTACTTAATTCAAGAATATTTTATGGTCTTGATTGCATGCTTGACATGATTTTTTTCTCAATTTTATTAGAAAATTCCACATTATTTTCTTTTAATACCTATTGACCTCTTACAGAAACTAAAAATCCAAAATGAGAATAATGACCAAATGCTAAATCTTTCACCAAGGTCTGTTAAATTTAAAAGTCTTCAAAGAAAGTGTGGGTAATATAACAGAGTCAGGATGATTTTTCATATAATTTACATTTTTACAAGATTTTCTTCTTGAGGCCACAATAGCTTACTAGCATCACAAGAGATTTTTGCTTCTCTTTAGCTGAGAAAAGCATATCAGTTTTATAATTTCTAATATTAGTGTTAGGCTTAACTATATAGTTCAATGTATAAATAACTATATAGTTCAACGTATAAATAACCACCTCAAATAAGGCCTTCCCTGAAAAATATTCCTTTAAACCCTCAGAAAGATTTAGGCATTTCTTCTAATGTTCCCATAGCACTTATTGCATACTCTATTAAAACACTTTCCATTGGTATTTCCATTTTTTTATACCTCTGTTGGTCTTCTCTAGCAGGCCAAGAGCAGTAATATGTTAGAGCTGACTTGAGCTTACTCAAGCAATCCCTTGGGATATTTTCAGGAATTTTGTGAATTGGTTGTTAAATACAACCATTATTAAAAATCAAATTATATAAATTTAAAATTAAATAAATTCAAAAGTGCAAGCTCTGAGCAACAGCAGTTCGAGTCCTGGCCTGAGCTGAGCTGCCACTGAGCTACCAACAGGTGGCAGGATGGCTCAGCTTAAAAATAAAAATTTAAAAAAAATTAAATTAAATTAAATTATATTAAATACAAAGATAGTTAACAATTAAAAAGTCATTATTACCTAATTATTTGGTACAGTCTATCCTCTGAGTTATTTATATTTATTGTATCTGTATGCTGGAAATAATATATAATGGTGTGCTACTGTGTCTCTCTTTCCAAATCTATTTTTAAAGACACCATGTTGATAGCTTGGAAATAGCCATGGAAAGAGTACTTATACCACAGACAATGGCAAATCCAAAAAAGCCAGGACTTGATCTTTTGTTAGGATGATTATGTAGACTCAAGAAAACGATGGAGAAAATGTTAAGAATGAAGATTTAACTTAAAGTTGTGTTATGTCTGTAGCCTCTGCATTATGAATAGAACACAAAACTGAAGAAATATTCTCCTAGTATGTGAAAATCATTGCCCAGAACAAAGTGGTTCACATCACTCACAAGTGAGTAAAGTTCTGACATACATATTTGAGGTTCCCTTTCATTTTATTTGCCAACATGAGTGAAAATTTCAAGGATTTCTATCTAGTCTGTGGATTTTCTGTGTAAGATATAAAAGGAGAAAAATTTTAAGTGAGGAAGGAAAAGGTAATAGTCTTCCACAGACGAAATGGTAAAGCTATCCTTCATAAATAGAGACAATACTACTATATGAGCATCATGTGAAATGTTTCTATTTTAGTGGTGATTGATTTGAGTCAATCCATATCTATACAGTCTCCTTTGTGCTAATTTAACAATTTAATACATATTTATTGAGCAGATACTCTCTGGAGTACACTATTCTAAGCACCACAGCACATCAAAAGAAAAAAAAGTGATTAACTATCATAAAGTCCTTGCTTTTCAGGAGCTTAAATTCTAAAAAGAGAGAATATTGTAGAAAAATACAGTACATGTTTAGACATTCTAAAAACCCATGAGAGAAAAAGAAAAAAAAAAGAAGAAAAAGAAAAAACACAGGCTATTAGAATTCAGAAGGTAGAGGGTTGTCATATGCTTGGAAGGAGCAGGGAAAGTTTCCTAAATATTGTGTGATATAAAATGGCTTTTAAATCAGTAGCATTTCAACAGATGGAAACTACCCCATACTGCAGAGCAAAAGTATAATGAGATGGAAATCATGAATGAAAAAATTGAAGTTAGAGTCAGAAAACCACATATATAAATAATAGCATTATAAAAAGAGTAAACCAGAAAGAGAAGTCATAAAGAAATATTTTAAAACTTTCTTAAGTTGATGAAAAATATTAGTCTTCAGATGAAATGATCTCAAAAGCTTTAGTCAAGATTAATGTGGAAACTTTCACATCCACACATTTCTGTTTACATTTCTGAACAAAATAAGGACAGAGATTTATAAGCCCCCAGACTGAAATGAAGTTATGAGTTGGTGGGATGATATAGAAGTACATTCCAGGGAAAGACACACCAGGAAAGGTCCAGAGGCAGAAAAACTAAAGATTTTTTCAGAAGTAGGGAGTAATCGAGATGAATGGCTAGGGTGTAGAGTAAAACCAGTGTCCACAAAGGGAAATAAAACTGAATCATTCACAGTGATTGATAACTACACAGAGTGTTTAATTGCTAGCTTGCTTGTACATTCTGCAATGGCATATATGCATTAGCTTTGTTAGTGTTAATTTAGTCAGGTAATCAAACTCACCACACAAAATTATTTTATTTATGATATTTAAAAACCATAGAATGCACAACAAAATAAATGGTATTCATTTTGCTTCTTTTCCTTCCTTCCCTCCCTTCCTCCATCCATCCCTCCTTTCCCTCCCTCTTCCTCTTCCTCTTCCCCTTCTCTCTCTCTCTCTCTCTCTCTCTCTCTCTCTCTCTCTCTCTCTGCAATAATGACTACACCTTCCTTACAGAAAGTTGAATACAATTTAAGGATCCTGAATTTCATAGTTTCAGTCTTAATTAAGGTTACTATCAGGGAAAGAAAAAACTTCCAAGGGGGTTATAAGAAATATGTTAGTACCACCATTAATTTATCACAATTATTTTTATCTACACATTGATATTTTCAAAAGAAAAATTTATTTTGAATTTCTTAAATTGTCTTCATTAGTATCAATCAAAATTCTAAATATATGCTACAGCAGGTATTGTTACTTCGGTGATATGCTGACTTTAATTATTGAATATTAATATCCAACACATGAAATACTATTCAAAGTTATGTGGAAATTGTTAATCTACCAAAATCTGATGCAGAACAACTAACCAAACATTAAAACTAAATCAAGGTCACAATGTATAAAATCTCATTAAGGAAAAACAGATCACAATTAATCAAATTGATTACTAATAGGTTTTTCTATCATTTTCTGCCAGGGGTATGATGATGGCTACGGGGCTGAATATGATGACCAGACCTATGAGACGTATGATAACAGCTATGCCACCCAAACACAAAGGTAAGCCAATTGTTGTCTAAAGCAGCCTTCCCAGGATTGTTTCTAATCCTGCTATTTTGTTTCTTGTATCTGAATATTGGTTATAATGTGTGAGTTTCTAGTAGTGTTTTTTCCTCCGTTGTCTTTCTGAATGAAGTTGCTAACTAGACTCTGAGTCATAAAAATAATAATCTTTCAATTCTTAATAATGAAATTGTACTGTGTTATTTTAAGACTAGATGATTATTATAACTAATCAACTTATTAACAAGCATGTATTTAATGAAATACTGTTAGAGATTATTTTAGTGAATTCATAATTAAGACAACAATGAAAACAAGTCACTTATTCAATGGAACTATTTTTCCTTAAATGTAATTTTCATTACAAAAGATAAGGAAATGTCATTGGTGCTCCGAAAACAGGAAAATTTATAAAATACCTTAATTAATCAAGAATTCCTTACCGTTCTTAATGTGTCTCTAAATGACTGTTGAATATATCTCTTTAGATTGACTCAAAATTTGTGATATAAATAAATTTTTACTTTTTTAAAGTTAGATTTAGTTAGGCATTACTTATACACAATAAATTTTGCCCATTGAGGATATAATTGTTTGAGTTAGCAAATAAAAACTATCATGTAACCACCTCCAAAATTAAGATGTACGGCATTTTAATCAATCCAAGATGTTTCCTTATGGTTCTTTAAAGACAACTTTTCAACCCAGGCCTTGAGAACCATGACCTGTTTTTTGTCAGTACAGTTTTGCCTTTTCTAGAATGTCGTATAAGTAGAAGCAATACAAGATGTGGCCTTTTGAATCTGGCTTTTTTTACTTAGTATAATGCATTTGATACTCATGTTGTGTGTATCAGTGTTCTTTTCCTTTTATTACTGTGTAGTGTTTTGTTGTAAGGATGTACCACAGTCTCTTCATTTACCAGTTGAAGGACATTTGGATTATTGCTATTTTTTTTGGAGTTATGAACAAAATTGATATAAAACAAATGTGTTTTTGTAAAAATAAGTCAATTCGTTTTTGTTCTGAAAAAAATAATTTTTTTACTTAGTTGTAAATTTCATGGAAAGTCAGAGTCCTTGTGACATTAGTTAAATGATTCTCCCTATTTGTGATTGACTGAAACCAGTAGAACTCATTGCCTCAAAATCATTATAAAATGGACCATTTATTGGTCAGCTATATTGGCACCCAAAGAAATTTGGATGATTTATTAAGTAATATTTGGAGGAGGGGAGGTAGCAATGAAAGAAACAACTTTAGGTCATTATGAAGTGGAGGAAGTATACATGTTTTGCATAAGTGTGCATTTTTCATGGCCTGTGGGACAGCATAGTGAAAGGGGTGAAGTGGAATTCTATTTAAAGAGAATCCTGTAGGGGATTAGGAGAAAAATGAATGTAAACTGATACCTTTAAAGCTAAGTATAACATAAGATATCATTATGGAAATGACCATCTTCAACTTTGAGTAACTGGTGAACTTACAGTAGGTTAAATAAAAAAGCCATCATAAGCTAAAAGCTTTTACTATGGGTGATATCTTAATTATGCCTACTGCATACTGGAACACAATACGGTTATTTAAGACTGTTGAAACTTTTGCATCACATCACAGACACTGAATAGAGTAGTAAATGCAACTTGGCTACATATTTAAAACAGCTGCTAATATTTTCAATTACATTGCTAGTTCAGCATTGTATATTAGTACATAAAAATAGTGATGATAATGTTCTATAACTTTTTTTCTAAAGCTATATGGTAGAACACACATTACCACACACTACGAACACAACTAGAGTAGAGCAAAATAATTTCTTGATGTAGCTCTGTAGAGTTACATTTAGCTTATAGAGATTTTGGAATGGTTTCCTGAAAGTGAGGAACTTTCTTCATCTTTCTTCTGATTAAATTTAAATGGGTTTAACTGATGCTAATAGGCAAGGAAGAAGAAAATAATAGGAATTAGGACAATTTATCCTTGCATATTCTAAAAGTGGATATTAGAATAATTGAACATAATTATGTATAAAAATAATGGCAATATAGAATACTTTCAGAAAAAAAATTTTATCTTGTTTTTTTTTTAAAGATTTTTATTGGGGAATTGGGGGGATGGGAACAGTGCAGGGGATTTGGGGGAAGGGGAACAGACAAGTTGCTGTCGTTTTGTTCTTCAGTCTAGTTGTGGAGGACGTTGCTTCACTGGCCCAAGTTGGCACCATCATTGCGCTCTTCCCAGGTGAGGCAGATCAGTCACTGGCTTCTGGAGGGCCGCTCACAGCGGCTGCTGGCTGCTCACGCTGGCTGCTGGCCGCTCACACTGGCTGCTGGCCGCTCACGCTGGCTGCTGGCTACACACGGTAGCCCATGGCAACCCACTGCCACAGGGGCTGCAGCCTAGGCCGTTGCCTGCGATTCATGGCAGCCCAGCTCCAGGTTGAGCTGTTGTTCAGCATCTTAGCTGTAGAGGGCAGTGTCACTGGCCCTCATAGGTGGGATCCGAATCGGGGCCCTCTGGCGTCCCAAACCAGTTCTTAACCATCGCGCCACTCGGCCGGCCCTATCTTGTTTTAATGAAGTGTGATTTATATGTGAAAGGACATTTTCAATGTGCTTCTGCTATCTTCTGTTTTCCTTTACTATCCATTCAATTTTCTCTGGCTAAATTCTTACCATCCTTCTAGATCTAGCTCAAAATCTAACTCTTCCAAAAAGTCTTTCCTTAATTTATTTGGGAATAACCTATTTTGTGCTGAATTCCAATAGCACCATATCTTCATTTCTCTATTTTACATTGGGATCATTTGTGTACTATCCCTTATCACCTTTACTACTTGCCCAGAATCCTTGTCTGGTCCACCCTCGCGTCCTTCACATTATCTAGCATCGAGTCTTTCACAGGGTATGTGCTGGATAGATGATTGTTGAACACATGAATGTCAGGCCTAATGTATACCTACACTATGAGGATACAAAGTAAGGGCTTGGTCCCACAAAGAAAACACAATATTCAGAATTATATGTATCATATTGATTGAGAAAATATTTATGTGTTTCTGAGATATCTTAGTGCAAAACCAGAAAGGATAATCAAAGCAGGTCATGAAATTAGTTGTAATTATACTAATAGTCTGTATTATAATAATTATACAATAATATTCTTTATGACAATAATTATAAAAATATCTCTTTTGGCCAAAACATATCCTCAGTACTAGTATAGTATGTGGCATGCTAGAGGTTCTCAGTAAAGATTTGCTGAAGAAATAAAACAAAAATAAATGCATTAATGAATAAACTAAATTAACACTAATATTTCAGAACACTCTGTGTGGAAGAATTCTTAACTATAACACCAATTTGTAATACAAATAGATAAACATTGAGAAAATTTCTTACATAATGTATTAAAGCCTTACCTGTAGATTATTTCTATTGATCCAACTATGCCAACAGAAGGTAAGATTAACAGTTCAGTTAAGTAAGCACTCATTAAATAATTATGTGTGTCAGAAAGTATACTCGCCATACAGTGGCAATACTTATTTTTAAATTTTTGAATATATTTTAATATTTGCTCCTAATAATTTGTTTGAGGAGTCTGTGTATTTATTTAAATAAATATATTACAAGTGAAATGACTACTATGAAATAATCAAGTATAAAGAATTAGAAGTGAGGGCCGGCCAAGTGGCTCAGTTGGTTAAAAGCTTGCTCAAGAGTGTGAGCTCTGAGCAACAGGGTCGCCAGTTTGATTCCCAGCCTGAGCTGAGCTGCCAACAGGTGGCAGGATGGCTCAGCTAAAAAAAAAAAAGAGAGACGTTTGAGACAGTTCATTTCCTACAAGAATCAGTCTAGAATTGTTTCTTTTTCAAATGGTGGCTCTTTAATTGGGCTTTGAAAAGTATAATTTGGATTTATGGAGGGAAATGGAGAAAGTTTCTAAAGAAGTAGAATAAACTATGTGAGCTTAAAGCTTCTCCATCATTTGAAAACAATATAAATATTATTTTACCATTGTCATGGTCAAAATCAGAAGAAATGCTGATTTAGAATCTTAAAGGTAAAACAATAGATTATGCTAGTGACTTAGCAGAACTCAGATAAAAAATAGAAGCCTTTAGAGAAAATTGTCTTTAATTGACTACTTAGTCAGCACGGGTGAATACAGAATTTGTAGAGATTATAAAGTAGAATCTGGCAGGTGCTTAAATGGAATGATTATATCATGTTCAATAGAGAGTCTAAGGGAAGTTCACAAGGTAAAAACCCTATAAAAAGGTTCACCTGAAGTTCAGAAGCTGTAACAATTTTAATTAATCCCCACTTATCTTGTAAGGTGTCTGTAGTTCTGGAAAATTTCAAATTTAACAGGAAAGGAACTTTACTAAAAAGTCCTTAATAGGCAGGTCAACTAAATGACACATTAAGAACTGATCTCCAACCATCGTTTTCTCTTGCCCTGTGTCTATGAGGAGAAAAAGTAAAGAAATAGACTGGCAAATTTATTATGCAAGTTTAAAGTTGCAGGACTAGTACTGCAGTTTCCAAGGGAATTCAATTACTTGAAGTCTTTGACTGAAGACAAATTATATCCTGTGATTAACACCTTTAATTGGACCATATATTAAATTCTGTTCATGTTCTGATACCCTGTTTTTAATGTACCCTTCAAAGTCATTAACATTTTCACAAATCAATCTTCTGAAATTATATAAATTCACAAAATTTTACCAACCATTTGGTTTTTCTCAATGTCCAAATTTTAAGCAAGACTTTATACCAAACTGAGTTATAGATGTAGAAAAAAGTAATTTTCATGAATAGTACTTATAAACAGATAGTAATATTGCTAATAAAAATCAAAAGACCTATTCTGATCTTAGAGTCTAGCAGTAATCTAATTTGGACACAAACGTCTAAGAATTTAGTGTTTTCCAGTGTAAATTTTTTAACTACAGGTTGATGTAATACACAAAATATAAAAAAGTAGTTGCCTTTACTTTCCTTGAAGCATGAATCGGGTGAGAAACTCACACGATCTAGGAAGAGAATCCTCTTTTCTGTAGATTAATGAAGGAATGTGCTAAGAGTGCAAAGATGTATCTCTCTCTGATATATGTCACTAATTCCCAAAATTTGCAAGGATGAAGACCCTTTTTGAATATCTTTCTACACAGTAGGGGGGAAAATGAGACTCTTAATTTTAGCATAATTTAAGGAGAGTTTAATAGGGGAACTGTTTTCAGTGGCAGAGTATAGTAAAACCACAAGGAATATTGCAGTCCCCTGGGGCTAGCTTCCCTGGGGCAAACACCAGGTGCCTCCCAAAACTAGGAAGGAAAGGGAGACAGAGAAAGCTGCCAGAGAGGCCTTCTGACAGGAGCTGATTCAGAATGGCAGCGATGGCTAACCCACAAGAAGGAAGCTCCAGGAAGTTAATACCCCGATCTCACTTACCTCTCCTTTCAGTCTCCTAACATTGCTCCCATTGGCTGAACCCATTAGGAGGCAGAGGACAAGACACCAGTAGATGGAGTTGCCATTAGTCATCCCTAGGATTTCAAGCAGATTGAAGAGAAGAATAGAAGTGGGGAGGCAAATAGAAAAGATCCAGCACAACATCCAGTATTTTTATCACACACCCAACAGCTAGTAATTATAAATTAGTTTCTGTTACTTGGAAGATATAAATAATGACATGAAATTGCTATTAAAACAGTAATGCTTTTAAATCAATTTGTGTTTTATTAATGAGAAAATACCTATAAACAACAACAACAACAAAAAAGGCAGAATATGCAGTGAACAAATGGATTCTTGGACCCCCTTGCACAACTTCTTAGCTCCTCAGGCATCAGAGCCTACATGATAGGAACCACTGCTCTGTTGTTCAGAGGCTAGTTGGAACTAATGATTCATAATAACTAACATTAGTTTTGTGCTAGCTGCTCCTAATTATTTAGGCTACTTTATCTCATTTAATCCTTGCAACAACACCTGAATCAGAGAAAAATTAAAGCTTAAAAATATTAAGTAACTTTCCCAAGTTCATTCAAGTAGTAAATGTTAGATTCAAAATCACATCTGCTGACTCCAGAGGCCTCAGACATAAAGACTAATAAATACTGTCTAAAATCTAAATCTATTCATTAATTCAAAAGGTTTCTGTTATAAACCCGAACATGCCAGAGAGAATATGCATTTAATGTAATGAGAATGTAGTGAGTTATTTGTATGCTTTTCAAAAGAATCTCACCAAAGTATATTTCTAAGCAAGACAAAAAAAATGAAATTATTTTACATTAAGTACTGTTTTTAGGCTGTAAGTTTAATATGAAACTAAGAGTCTACAGAAAGAAACCTTTCTCATGAAAACTTAAGTGTAAGGCACTACAGTTACCCAGTAATTTAATAAAAGTTATAACATTAAGTATATAACAGCTTGTCCTATTCATTTAAGTGCCAGTATTCGCTATAAAGTGACTCACCGTTGTTGTATAATTCAATTCTCTTATGTCTCAAACTATAGTCAGCGATGAGATTGAATTTACAGGCGGTTATTGGATTTGAGATATTTTCCACAGTTATTCTACAAGTTAGCTGTATTTTCATGCCATCTACAGACCTTTGCATGCATAAACAGTGGATTTGGAATTGTTTAAATTTACCTCAACAGAGTGAGATTCCAGCTCTTTATACACACTATTTTTTTTGTTGTTTTCATCTGACATATTTATTTTAGGCATCTAGGATAACTGTTGTTAGTTTTAGGAAAGAAACTATATGTTTTCTCAAACTGTATTCAATATATTGTATTGAATCTCTCAATATATATTCATTATATTTGTTAATTATTTTTTATTAATTTAAGGTTAATTTCAATGCTAACTAAAGTATTTGCCTAAATAGTCAGTTTTTATTTAAAAATTTACCATTAAAATACTTTTTATAAGATTCTAATGAGAAGAGTTAGAAAAACCATTTTCCTTAGTCATTTGAATGATGAGTCTCCCAAGAGAACTTAAGGAAGTGTTCCAGTTAGTAACTGAAACCTGCTTACCATTTAAGATCAGGTCATGTCAGCATGTCAGTCATTTTTCCTCAGCAGATTAGTTTAGAATTAGAGTCATCCCTCAACAGGAAGCAGGAAGGTATTGGGCAAAATGTGGACCAAATAAATATTCAGAATTATTTGTATTTTTGAAAGACAAAACAATGCATATTCTATATATTGCATATCACCTTCAGTATCATCTGAACCAAAAATATGTATTAATGTTATTATTTTGAAATATATGAATAACTACATTCAACAGGATATACATAGCTATAAATAGCTTCTTATCATTTTAGATCAGAGTTTTGTTGCCTAATGATTTCAGACACCCAATTAAAGGAAACAATTTTGGTTCCAGAGCTTTTGGACTTGGTATCCAAGTATACATACTAGACTTGTATTATATAATATTCAGTAAGATTGAGTTATAGAAGATGTGTGAAAGAAGCAAGAGAGGTGGTTGAAGGGCTAGGCAGGGAACACTTGACCAATACTAAAGGTTGTAAGTGTCTAATAATAATAGTCACAATACAGAGCAGTTGCCCTATGCAGGTGTCTGTCTATATTAGGTATGTTGTAAACATTATCAAGTGAGGTGAATAGTTTTATCCTCATGTTACACATAAAGAAACTAGGACTCATAATGTTTACCTTGCCCAGGATTTTATATTTTACTAGGTAAAGGGTCCAAGCCTTGAGTTGATTCCTGTCAAATTCCCAAAACTAGGCTCTTTGTACTAATACCAAATTGCCTCCCAAATATTCCATTTTTTAACCCTTCAGCTTATTAGGGTTAAACTGTTAAACTGAAGTAATTTGTCCTTCCCTGTATTCTCCGTTTACATTCATTGACCACTAATAGGCTTTGTGAAGGTACATATCAGGGGTGCCAAAATATGTACATGCATGACTTGTATCCATCTTTTGTTATCAGTATATATTGAGTATTCCAATTTTAATACAGTTTGTTTTTTCCTTTCTTAAAATGGGTATATATAAATATATATATATATATATATATATATATA
>NW_017732335.1:525407-549221 GCF_001890085.2 Hipposideros armiger | reverse complement strand
ATATATATATATATATATTTGGCACCCTCTGTGTAATACATCTAGCTTTCTTCCACACATCAGCATTTCTTTATGAAGATAATGTCCCTGAATCAATGCCCATCCCGAGTGGGGTAGAGTACATTCTTGGCTATAATTTTTCACCTCCCTCTGTTCACACTCTGTGATATTTCAGTCCCTCTCAAAAAAGAAGCAGTCTGTTTTTCTGATTCCTCACTATCACTTACTTATCTTGCTAACAGAATAATGCCAATTCTAAGCCTACCCATGAAGAGGACTGTGTATTTCCCACTTCCTCTCTTGCTGTTGCCATGAGGAGAGCTTCCCCAGGTAGCTGCTGCTCCCTCAGTTTGGGTTCCAGAATGAAAACATGGGGAGCCCCAACTTCATGGGGGCCAAGCCCAGCTCCATCCATAGCATGGAACAGAAACCCCAGCAAGCCCAGCCCAGATTAGTGAACCTCCAACCAAACCAAATCACGTGACCTAAATAATTCTTTATCGTTGAATGATGCAAATATTTTGTGGTTGTTGAGAAACATTATTGTACCAGTAACAAGCCAACATCCAGGGTGAATGCCCATGTAGACATGATATCCCCCTCAACTGTTCTTGGTATATCATGATTTCTATTTCACCAAATACTCTAGCCTCTGTCTTTTAAACCATTCCAGTTGTCCAGGCTTCCATCTTAAGTTGTGGCACAGTGAACTTGAGGTACATTGTATCAGATGAGAGGTGACTCGTGCAAAGAAACGGCATTCTTACATCCTGTGCTTCTTGCTTTAAAGCCCTTCAACATCATATGACTGGGTGGTTTTCCTAAGTGTCTATGTCACATTATTGGGTTTTATTGAATTTGTTTTCAACTGAAAACCTAGGTTCCTTTTAAATGAACTGCTGTCAAGCCAGTTCCAAGACCATCCTGCATCTTCGCAATTGTTTTGGTTATTTTTAACCTAAACGCAGAAATGTACTTTTAGTTTAGGCCTTCTAGTGTTGATTTGGAGCTATTTTTTTTGGAATACTAATTCTTAAAACCAGCATATTAATTATATTCCCTAGTATATCTTATATCCCTTTATCAAGTACCTCTTAATTTTTTTTATTTTATTATTATTTTTTTTGTAAATTCTCAAATACCAAGGACAAAGTCCGATTCTGTGAGAACAGTTGTTAACATGGTTACAAATCAGCATGGCTGTACTGTCAGGCAGCTTACAAATTATTTTCAAAGAAATCACATATTATTTTATAACTACTCACTCATTTATTCAACAAACATTCATGGAATGTCAGTGCTCTAGACCTATGTATTCAAAACAAATAAGACACAGCCCAGACATTGGTTTATTCACAATTAGTGTAGTTTTTGCAGAGTATGATCCTGGACTTCTGCATCAGAAACTCCTGCAAATGAAATTGCAGATTTCTGGGTCCCAGCTGAGGCCAGCTGATTCAGAATCTGAAGAATGGGCTCAGGAATCCGCATTTTTAGCACAGTATCCCTGTGATGCTTGTGCACACTGCATATTGAGAACCATTGTGCTCTAGGAAGGGACAGATATTTTTTTTTAAGAGTCCTGGCACAATGAGAGTTGTTTTACATGAAGATGTGAGCAAGATCTTACAGAAGGCAAGTGGAAAGGAATGACACCGAGCCAGCAAGTTTGGGTAAAGTTTTAATAAGAAACTTACCATTGAGCTAGTTCCCAGGAAGATGGTGAATACTTTCCTAGGTGAAGAAGTAGACGAAGTTCCATCTAGATACAAGGATAACCATGGTCAGGGTTACAGGAGACAGTCCACCACGTCGGGTATAGGATATAGTACTGGTGAGTGAAAGGGGGGAGACTGGCTAGGTCATTAGAACATAGATAGAAAGGGGACTTGCGTGCTGTATAAAGAACTACCACTCCCAGTTTGTCGATCAGAGAAAAGGAAGACATAAAAATACATAACTACAAGCATGCCACCACACAGTGGTGGTGCATGACAGAGCCTCACCTGACTTAAGTTAAAAATCAAGAGCTTCTGGATGATGGTAGCCTTGTTTCTTCACAGAAAGAAAAGACTTGCCAAAATGGAATCATTCTTATCAATTTATATATTCTTTCCCCAAACTCTAATTCATTTATTTACATTTCCAAAGTCTGGTGCATAACAAATAATTCTTTAAAAGTAACAAGATATTCTGGAACATTACACAACACAGGTGAGATTCTATTTGTGATTCAAATGGAGAAGAATATAAATCACCATTAATGCATAGCCACAGTGCAATTTGTACCAGTGAATTCAGTCTCAAAGTCAACTAAAGTATTAAAATAATTAGAAGTAGTGTTTATATTTGCAGCACTGAGATCTTACTGATACTCATGAATTATGATTCAGCCAAATAAATATGTGTATACAGTTAGAATTATGTCCATTTCAAACTAGGGTTCAATAGCTTCTGTGCATTTGTACCAAAGGCATGTAACAGTTCATTTACTAATGTTGTGTACCAGTGAGCCTAATTAATCAGCCAGTTGAAGGTCTTATTTATAGAAAATAATTACTGTGTTCTAATGATAATTCCACACAATAAAGCAGAAGATTAATGTTTTTGTTATGAGATTGCTCACCACTCATTTATATAATAAAGGGTCATAGTAAGCAAAAAATACAAGCTGAATTAGAAAAATTTATTAAAGAATAGCTATATAAAGAGACTATTTGCAGAAATGCATGCACAGTGTTGAATCCAAAAAAAAACAAAACACAAAAGCATATCTAAATGTATTTCTATCTCATTTGGGGCATAAGGTTGCACTCTCAAAACATCCATTTTCTATAATGGAGATCATTGCAAAGCTACTCATAATTCTATCCTAGATGCCGTATATAGATCATCTATCTTGATCTTTAATCTGTGAGCAGAAAAAATATGTCACTTCCCTCATGAATAATCAGCCTATATTTCATCCTGTGAACATTAAATACCATCAGCTGAAACTTAAGAGGTCATGTATGGTTATGTCATGTTATAGAATATTTCAAGGAGATGAAATCTCTATCAGCACTACAACCTTTGTGACTGAAAAAGAGGAGTTTTATGTCTATGCCTTCATTGTTTGGACAGTCACCCATTATTAATATTTATTGAGTGCCTGCTATGTAGTAGGTACTTATCATGGGGCTGTCATGGGTTATCTCATTGACATGAGGTAGATATCATTATAGCCATACTAAAGGTGAAGAAACTGGAGTTTAAAGAAATTAAATGATTTGTCCAAAATGACACACACAATAAAAATAGCAGCTCTGAATTTAAGTTCAAATACATTTTTTCTGTGTTCTGTGCACCATTTTTAGAAAAAATACTGATTTTACTCCAAATGGATAAAAGAATAGAGACCTCATTGTCTCCACTCTTGAAACTGTGGACTTTTTTTTTTTTCCATAATGTGTTCTGTCTCATAATGAATTGTGGGAGGTTTATATATTTTATTGTCAAGATAAACTGGCCAGAAAAATAGCTGCAGTGGGTTATTGTTTATCTATCTATCTATCTATCTATCTATCTATCTATCTATCTATCTATTTGTCTTTAATGTATTTACTTGTTAATTTTGGAAGACACAAACTTATATAATATTTTTTATAAACATGACTGCTGTGTGGCACAATTCTTTCTGTGTAACACTTGGTTGAATGCAAGGAATACATAAATAATGCAATAATAAAATTTCAAAACTATTTTAAAACTATTTATGCAATGTTGATAGAATTTCAAAGGTACTTTAAAAATATAGTATCTAAAGAATTGATCTTTCCCTTGTTAGAACTTTGTGAAAAACACTAATATTAGAGCATAAAAAAGAGTATGTGCAATTTAAAGAAACACATACACACAAAAAAAGAATTTATTTCATTTAGTATTTTGAGCATACACAAAGTGACCAAAATATTTAATTTTGAATAAAATATTTTTTTAAGTTTTATTTCTTTTAAATCCATTTTGATTATTTCTGTACTAAAAATATATAAAATAAAAGTTATGGAGAAGAGTTTATGGGTTTAATATGGTTTATTTTTATACCAAGTTTTTATTTACTAAATATAAATGCAATGATAATAAATCCCCAACAAAACAAATGATCATATATGTGAATAATAATTTTTAGTATCAGAAAGGTGAACTTTTATGTTTTGAGCACTCAGTTGTTCTCAGAATAAAGACTAATTTCTAACTGGAAAATTTTCTTGAATGGAAAATGAAATATATAAACTATGTACATATATCAGAGGCCAACTAATTTAAGCTACACATTTTTCATATTTAAATCTCTTATTTATTCCAGTGGTAATGGTACCTATGATTTTAATTTAAAAATATGAGATTAAAATTTTTAAACTACATATGTATGGATTCATTCATAGTTATGCTTACATATATATCTGTTTACTTTCCTATGTTTTTCCTTATGACTGGATATATCATAATTGTGTTTTATATCCACCTGTTTTAATACTTCACTGTATTTCATTTCTAAAGCCTTGAAATTAATTGGTAGTAGCCCAATAAATATTATGTCTTCACTTTTGTCTACTTATAGTATTAATCATGGCAGTGGATTCAGAGGCCATCGCTCATTTGTACAATTATCAAAATTCAAGCACATTAGATTGTGCTCAAATAAATTCTTGCTTCCTCTAAATTATACTGTTACTTCACATTTAGCTAAAGTAATTAGCTTTTAGTATTTAGATGAAAAATGTACACTTTAACCTTTACAATATTACAACCAATGCTTTAAAGCAGTTATGCTATTTAATATTAATATGGAGATTCTGTTATTTTTATATTGGAAATTTATTTATAGAAGTTACACAGTTTGTAATCAGTGAAGTCCTGGGAATGGATCTGACAGTAAAGGTGCACAATGTAGAAAAAAAGGGAAGTTAGGTCAAAATCCAGCTTGGGAAAGACGGCACTTAGCAGTAAGCAGTGAAAAAAATCTATGCCAGTCGCCCTCCTCCCCTTAACCTCATCTCCTGCAACTCACCTCTGCCCTGACACACTGGTTTCTTGTCATTCCTTGAAAACTCTAAGCACACACCTACATCAAGGTCTTTATGTTTTCTCTTCTTTTTGCCTGGACTGCTTTCCCCAAATTTCAAGGTTGGCTACTTTATCTCCTTCAGGTCTTTGTTTAATATCGCTTTATCAGTAAAGACTTTTTGACTGCTTTAACCATAATTTTACAATCTATCCCAACACCTGCTGTTTCCCTTTCAGCTTGAGTCTTTTTTCTTAAGCACTTATAACTATTTAACTGAGCCTATATTTTACTTTTTTATTTTGTTTGTTTATTATTTTATTTCTGAACTCCATGAGGGAAAGCATCTTTGTCTATTTTGTTCACTGCCGTATTCCCTAGCACTTAAAATAGTGTCTGGCACATAATAAGTTCTCAATAAATTTTGTTGGATAGATGGAGAGAAAGTAATCTGAAAATACTCACAATATTAATCTATTCATACTTCCTTGCAACACTAATATTTATTATTTTAACGTATCTAAATAATAGATTACTAGTAAAAAGATTGAATCAGTGATCAAAATCCTCTCAACAAATAAAAGTTCAGGACCAGATGGCTTCACTGGTGAATTGTACCAAAAACTCAGAGAAGAATTATTACCAGTCCTTCTCAAGCTCTTCCAAAAAATAGAAGAGGTGGAAACTCAACTCTTCCAAACTCATTTTATGAGGCTAGTATTACCCTGATGCCAAAACCAGACATATTATTGGCCAGTATTCTTGATGAATATAGACACAAAAATCCTCAACAAAATATCAGCAAATCAATTTCAACAATACATTAAAAGGATCGCACACCATGACAAAGTGGGATTTACTCAGTGGATACAAGGATGGTTCAGCATTCTCAAATGAGTCAGTGTGATTGTTATCCACATTAATAAAATGAAGGATAAAAATCATATGATCACCCCAATAATTATAGATGCAAAAAAACAAACAAAAACATTTGACAAAATCCAACATCTTTTTATGATTAAAACTCTCAACAATGTAGCTATAGAAGGAACTTACCTCAACTTGATAAAGGCTTTATATGACAAACCCACAGCTAGCATCATACTCAAAGATCAGGAACATGACAAGAATGCCCACTCTTGACACTTTTAGTCAAGATAGTATTGGAAGTCCTAGGCAGAGCAGTTAGGCAAGAAAACAGATGAAAAACATCCAAATTGGAAAGAAAAATGTAATACTGTCACTATTTGCAGATGACATGATATTACATATAGAAAACTCTAAAGACTCCATCAAAAAAACTGTTAAAACTAAAAAACAAAATCAGTTATGTTCCAGGATACAATATCAATGCACAAAAATCTGTTGCATTTTTATACAGTAATAATAAACTATCAGGAAGAGGAATAAAGAAATCAATCCAATTTACAATTGTACCAAAAAGAATTAAATACCTTGGAGTAAATTTAACCAAGGAGGTGAAAGATTTGTGTATTAAAAACTGTAAGATATTAATGAAAGAAATTGGAGAAGACACAAAAATATGGAAAGATATCCTATGCTCTTGGATTGGAAGAATCAATATTGTTAGAATGTCCATACTACCAAAAAAAAATCTACAGATTCAATGCAATCCTTCTCAAAATGCCAATGGCATTTTTCAAAGAAATATAACAAATAATCCTAAATTTTCGTAGAACCACAAACAAAACAAAACAAAACAAAAACCCTGAATAGCCAAAGCAATCTTGAGAAAGAAGAACAAAGGTGAAAACATCATTCTCCCTGATTTCAAACTATTACAAAACTATAATAATCAAAACAGTATGGTATTGGGAAAAAAAAGATATATAAATCAATAATAGAATAGAGATCCCAGAAGTGAACCTAATAATATGTGGTCAATTAACTGAGGACAAAGGAGCCAACAATATGCATTGGGGAAAGGACAGCCTCCTCAATAAATAGTATTGGTAAAACTGGACATCCACATGCAAAAGAATGAAACTGGACCACTATCTTACAACATAACAAAAATTAATTCAAAATGCATTAAAGACTTGAATGTAAGGCCTGAAACCATGGAATTCCTAGAAACCACAGAATTCCCAAAAGAAAACATAGGCGGTAAACTCCTTGACACAGGTCTTGCAATGAGTTTTTGAAGCCAACACCAAAAGCAAAAGTAACAAAAACAAAAATAAACAAGTGGGGAGAGTCTCAGCCTCGCCGCCGCCACCCAGAAACTGCTGAGCCCCCATCCGTCCGCCGCCACCCACTCCGGACACAGAACATCCATCCAGTCATGGATAAAAATGAGCTCGTTCAGAAGGCCAAACTGGCCGAGCAGGCTGAGAGATATGATGACATGGCAGCCTGCATGAAGTCTGTAACTGAGCAAGGAGCTGAATTATCCAAGAGGAAAGGAATCTTCTCTCAGTTGCTTATAATAATGTTGTAGGAGCCCGTAGGTCATCTTGGAGGGTCGTCTCAAGTATTGAGCAAAAGATGGAAGGCGCTGAGAAAAAAGAGCAGATGGCTCGAGAATACAGAGAGAAAATTGAGACTGAGCTAAGAGATATCTGCAATGATGTATTGTCTCTCTTGGAAAAATTCTTGATCCCCAATGCTTCACAAGCAGAGAGCAAAGTCTTCTATTTGAAAATGAAAGGAGACTATTACCGTTACTTGGCTGAGGTTGCTGCTGGTGATGACAAGAAAGGGATTGTGGATCAGTCACTACAAGCATATCAAGAAGCTTTTGAAATCAGCAAAAAGGAAATGCAACCAACACATCCTATCAGATTGGGTCTGGCCCCTCGTAACTCCTCTGTGTTCTATTACGAGATTCTGAACTCCCCTGAGAAAGCCTGCTGTCTTGCAAAGACAGCTTTTGATGAAGCCATTGCTGAATTTGATACATTAAGTGAAGAGTCATACAAAGACAGCACGCTAATAATGCAAACACTGAGAGACAACTTGACATTGTGGACATCGGATACCCAAGGAGATGAAGCTGAAGCAGGAGAAGGAGGGGAAAATTAACCTGCCTTCCAACTTTTGTCTGCCTCATTCTAAAATTTACACAGTAGACCATTTGTCATCCATGCTGTCCCACAAATAGTTTTTTGTTTACAGTTTATGACAGGTTTATGTTACTTCTATTGAATTTCTATATTTCCCATGTGGTTTTTATGTTTAATATTAGGGGAGTAGAGCCAGTTAACATTTAGGGAGTTACCTGTTTTCATCCTGAGGTGCCAATATGGGGATGTGGAATTTTTATACAAGTTATAAATGTTTGGCATAGTACTTTTGGTACATTATGGCTTCACAAGGGCCAGTGTTAAAACTGCTTCCATGTCTAAGAAAAGAAAACTGCCTACCTATTGGTTTGTCCTGGTATGGAATAAAAGGGATAATTGGTTCCAGTCATAAATAAACAAACAAACAAACAAATAAATAAATAAATAAACAAGTGGGACTATACCTTCTGCAGAGCAAAGGAACCCATCAACAAAATAAAAATGCAACCTACTGAATCAGATAAAATATTTGCAAATCATGTGTATGATAGGCTAATATCCAAAATTGATGAAGAACTCATACAACTCAATTGCAAAACCTACAAACAATTCAGTGGGAAAATGGACAGAAGATCTAAATAGACATCATTCCAAAGAAGGCATACAGATGGCCAAACGGCACCTGAAAAGATGCTCTACATCATTAATCATCTAGGAAACAAAATGAAAACCACAATAAGATATCACTATACACCTATTAGAATGGTTAGAGACACAAGAAATGTACTCTCCACAGGGGTGTGGAGAAAAGGGAACCCTTGTACACTGTTAGTGGGAATGTAGATTGATGCATCCTCTATGGAAAACAGTATGGAAGATCCTCAAAAAATTAAAAATAAAATTACCGTACTAACCTGTAATGCCATTTCTAGGTATTTATCTGATGAAAACAAAACAAAACAAAACAAAAAATCAAGACGTATATGCACCCCCCCCATATTCATTGCAGCATTATTTACAATACAATTATCCAAGATACGGAATCTACCTAAGTGTCCATCGATGAATGAATGGATAAAGAAAATGTGCTATGTATATATACAATGAAATATTATTTAGACATGAAAAAGAAGGAAATCTTGCCATTTGCAGCAACATGAATGCACCTCGAGGGCGTTATGCTAAATAAAATACATCAGACAGAGAAAGACAAATACTGTATGATCTCTCTTACATGTGAAATGTAAAAAAAGAAAGCTTATAGATACAGCAACCACCAAAAAGAGTAGATTGGTGGTTGCCAGAGGTGAGGGGATAGGAGAAATAAAATTAAAACAAAACTTTAAATAAATACATTAATGTATCTTTTCCTCTTTGTATCCCCAGAATGGTACTCAATAAACATTCACTGAATGGTTTCATGATTTCATGTTGTCACAGTTTCCAGGTAAATAGAAGCGAAAGCTTTTGCTGTCAGTCACATAAGAGGTTGAAAACAAGAAAAACAAACTTAAAATTTCTGTACTTTAAAATCCAATGCTCCACAATGTGATATATAGATGATGTATTACAGAATTGTACACCTGAAATCTATGTAACTTTGCTAACAATTGTCACCCCAATAAACTTTAATTAAAAAAAAAACCACAAAAACCCAAGGCTCAGATTACCATAGCTTAAAGGCATCATGTCTTATTCCTCTAGCTCAGGGGTCAGCAAACTGCAGCTCGCGAGCCACATGCGACTCTTTGAGTACATACATGTGGCTCTGAAGTAAAATTGAAAATGAAAACAAAACTATCATAGTTTCATGTATAAAATTTTTAAGGATATTATTCACATAATGGTGATTTCATTTGTTTTATGGCTCTCGATTAATTTTTAAATTGTTGTGAGGGACAGGATCGGCTCTTCCATCGCAAAAGGTTGCCAATCCCTGCCTTAGCTCATTTCTTATTCTTTTGTAGGTGAATAAAATCTTTTATTCTGCCACCTAGAAGTTTTTTAAGTAAACACCAAATCCACTTTTCTGACACAAAAATATCAAAACCTTTAGATCTCCCATGCATTTCTTATATATATAGTTAGAGGGTTGACTACATTTCTTATATATCATTACAGAGTTGACTCTAGTTGAAGTTAAGTTGTAGAAGGACCATGGAAATTGGTAAAGGAAATTGGAGAGCTTGTTCCAAATAGAACTGAATGATAAGGGCTCAGTGGAATAAGACAGCATTAGGTTTCCCAAATAGGAAGAGGAATCCAGGGGAGGATATACTTCAGGGGAGGTGTGCAGAGAAGGATGTGTGGTAACCAATGCAATGGATTGTTGGGCGACGTCTTCAGGTTAGAAGGTAGCTGTTTAGAATTGGAATGAATGCAAATATCATCAGTTCCAAAACTTCAATTAATTCATTTAGTCAATATATCTTGAATATCTACTATGTGTCACACACCTGTGAATACAATGATAACCCAAATAGACCTGATCTCATAGAAATCATATTTTAATTGGGAAGACAGGTGACATTGCAGTGATGTTAATGCTATATGTGGGAAGTCCATGGCATTGTCAGAACACGTTATAGGGCTATTTAGGACCTGAAAAGGCTTCATAGAAGAGAAAATAATTCAGGAGGGAGTGAGAGGGTCTTCAGAATTTTGTGTGCTTTTGTCAGGCCCTTGTTCTTGATGGTAGCTGGATTTTTCTGAGAAAGACAAGAGGTAAATGTAGAACGGAGCTCACAGCTCATCTATCTTTCTAATCACAATTAGCCCAAGATCATACTGACTTAAAGTAAATTATTTCCCATATTTTTGTCTGGTATATGCAGATAAAGTTGAGAATGATTGGATACATAGAATGGGCTCCATGAATTATAAATTGTCCGTGTGAGTTCTGTCATCAGATACACAAAGGTTCAGATCCCAGATTCACCACTGAAGGGCTGAGTAGCTTAGGACAAGTAACTTAATCTGCTAAATAGATTTCCTCTTCAGCACTTTGCCTAATACCAACTCAAAAATTGTTATGATAATTAAACAAGACATGGTATGTAAAGCCCTTGGCAGTTTTTTCATATATTAAGTGTTAGAAATGTATTAGGTATATGGTTTTATGATTATCACAGCTATTATTTCTCCTGTGAGGGGTGAAGAGAAGAATTCAAAGAGACCAATGATTTAATTTCTTGTTTAAGGCCCTTTCCTATTTAAAATTTTTTAATTCTAAAAATTAGGTGGTAGAAATGGCAAAGGAGTGAGAAAGAATGTTCAAATCGATACGGAAGTAGCACTGAATTAATGTAGAGTCTGTCGCTGCAGATGCTATTAAAACATTAGCAAAAAAAGAATTAAGCAAATGATGCTTCTTTACAATTCACTCATTTGAGTTTGGGCCTCCAAAACATCAGACTTAATTTATGTATTCCTCTTAATGTCCACCAAATTTTTGAAAATATGGTTTTGTATTGCTAACTGAAGTTAGCTAGAATTATCCTCTTTTTTTTGTTGCCTTTTAACCTCTGCAAAGTTGTGGTGGAGGGGGATAAAAAAGACATTTAGCAATACAAACTGCAGACCCTAAGTGTAGCATCTAATGGAATGAAATTAAATAATTATGAATTATGTTCACAAGTAATTTATCTTAACATACAAATTATTTTATGTATGTTTTAATTTAACAAAAAAGCCCAAGCTCATAGATATAAAGGAAATAACAATGCAAAAACACAGGGAGACAACCATGATGAAGGGAAATATTCATTCTACACACATGTACGCAACCCATTCATTTATCCAGTAAATATTTGTTGAGTACCTACTATGTGGTTGATACTCTGCCAGGTGCTGATCATACAGGAACAAAAAAAGAAAGACACCACCAATGGGGTGATTTGTTTAAGGCAAAATGCAGTCACATCTGTCCCCTTCTTAAATCCTTCATTGTCTTCACTGCCTCTTAAGATAAAATCCAAACTCCTTACTGTGACTAAGACAAGATCCTTGCAGATGTGGCCCCTGCGTCCTTCTCATGATACAGTGTTGAGCCTCCCTCTCCCTTATGCCAACCTCCTGGCCACTCTAGTGGAGTAGTTGCCAATACCATGTCTTTTTTCACCTCTGAACCCTGGCTGGTGCTGACCCCTGCCTGTAAGTCCTCTTCCCTCCATTTCCCTGGGTAATTAATTCTTCCTCTCTTTCAGGGTTTCATCATCTGATGAATGAAAATAATAGTAATAATGATAATGAATGAATCATTCTTTATCACTTGTTGAATGGCTTTTTCTGCTAGCTTATAATTTCCACAAGGGCTTCATCATCCCCAGCAGCTTGACTTTTAATGTTTTATAAAATAGACAATGCGTCTATATGTAGCTGCTGGGGTTTTTTGGTTTTGTTTTGTGGTTATTGTACTCTTTGTCTAGTCAGTAATAAAGGAAGTGAAAGAATATGGTGGGAAAGGTGCGTGAGGAGAGATACATGCAGCTAGTTTCTGTGGGAAGATAGGATTTGTTCTAGAAGGGATAGACAAAAAAAAAATCGTTAAAAAAATTTGCAAATAGGTCCCATTTTCCACCATAACAATAAGGTGGATCTCATGTTGGTAAACTTCACCCTTAGTGCTGAAAATAATAGATGCCCCTCAAGGAAAGACCCAGGGATAACAGAATTAAGAGGTGACAGGATAGTACTATGATGTGGAAGAAAGCTGGGAGCCTTGAGCTATTTGGTGAAGTCTCCCATTTCTCCATCCCACCACTGTGTGTTTAATGCTCTAAATGATACTGAGGTTGTGGTTGGTGGTAAGAATGGGTACATATACCTGTTTATTGCAGTCATTAATCTACACACTAGGTTTAAAGCTTAGGAAGTAGCACTTTCATGGACCTTTATGGAATTTAACAGAAAGATTTGAAAAAAAAGAAATGGATATAAAACAAAGGAACTATCAATTTGTAACTTGAGAATGGGAGCTGGGCTGAAAATTTATCTTTACTTGACAGATATTTCTGGAAATACAATGCCAATGCACAATATAACAAGGTTTCAGCATAAAAACTTAAGAGAACAAATTTTCAGAGCACCAACTAAAGTGCTCAAAATATGAGCTATCATATATCAGATAGCCAGCTATCAAAGATGGCTATAAATATTTTAAATTTATTCTTTAATCAAGTTCCTTTATCCCTTCTAAAATATTATTTTGTATTTCTTACTTTTCTTCCATGGAGAAAATAATTAAATAAGCTTTAGTTGAAACTCACTTTCGTCTGGCCCTATTTTCATACACACAAATCTTCAACTTCGTCAAGAATCAGGGAAAGGCTGAAAGGGAGGACAGCATAGCCTAAACCAAACGCAACTGCAAACTATGAATGCTGGAGCTTTAGTCTTATAAGGGCACCAACAAGCTGTGGTGTATTTGTAATGTTTTAGTTATCTAGGTAATTTTTATATCCTACCGAGGAAACAGTTGAAATATTAAGCAGTGTTGATTTTTTAAATTACATCCTCCATTTTGTTCCCACTTGTACCAGTCTAAATGGTTTGATTATATGAACGCATCATACAGAGCAGCGTTATCATTTATATTACTGCCAGTATCTCTCTTTGTAACATTTGGATGTCCAAAAATTGTCCTTTACAAGCTTGGTTAGTCTCACTGACCTCTGAACCACCCTGCTCCACCATCAGGGTGTTGTCTCCTGCCACAGGAACATGAACACCGACTACTAGAGAGTGAAGCACTATAGAAATGTAGGTGTTATTACATCACAGGTAGGCTCACTAAGAACTTGCTTGGAAAAATAGTTTGATGATGGTGAAGGTGTATTTGGTTTCCCAAATACCATCCTAATTTTTTTCTGTTGTGCTCATTTTCATTTAATTAATCGCCTTACTAAATTGCTAACATAGTCTATTTTAGGGTAAAATGCTCCTCCAGCCTCCAAAAACAACAGCAACAAAAAAACCCTGAAAATTTTCGTCTCTGAGTTTTTTGTCTAGTTTTACATTTGACCATTATTAAATTAACCTGATATTTTTCCTGCTGCTTTTTTTATTTATTATTTTTTTCCAAATACTTATTAGTGTTTAAAGTCTTGATGTCAAAAGGCCAAAATGTTGTATAGAATTTTACTAATACTTAAATATTGTTTAATAAGTCAATGCACCTAATATGTTATATGCTGATTGCATGTGTTGGTTCTTAGGGAAGTTGTGTTTGCTACAATCACCAGAATTATTGAGTTTCAAATCCCCATTAATTGTCACAGTTTTAATTAACACCTCCATAATTATAACAGTATGTTTTGAAACCTAGATTCCTATATTTTCTAAAATATAAGATGAAATAATAACAATTTAAAAATTAAATAACCTGCTTGTTTTTATACTGAATCCATTTGTCCACTTTTATTCATATTTTAACATAATTAAACAACATGATAATGAAATAAATGTAATAAATAGTAATAGCTTTCTGAAATAATGAAATGAAAAACATAGAGCCAACACCATAGCCTTCTTTCTCTAGCCAAGTCATGTGTATTTTTAACGTTGGAAAATAATGTAATGGTATAAAAGTCACACATGCATTTGTCAGTTATATTATTTCTAAAATTTAAATCTGGGTTCCACTCATGTTAGAAAATAAATGAGTGATTGTTTGTCTTTTTTACTGTTTCCGTTGCTGTCAATATGAGTAGACATCCCTCCTGCAGCATACACAAAGTTTTATAGAGATATTTATAGCAAAATATTCTAAGATTATTCATGTTCAAATGTAGTTATCTTTTCTTTGAATTATTTTATTCAATCATTTATTAATTCAACAAACCTTTACTGAGTGCCTGTTCATCCTCAAGGGATTGCTTTAATTGTCAACTATATTATTTGGTGTATGGGCTTTCATTTGTGATAAGGAGATTTACAATTCAGTGGCCCAAACAAGAGAAAGTTTTATTTCCTCATACATTATAGACTAGGGCAAGTAGAACTTTGTTCCATGCCACCATTCAGGGATCCAGGCTGGTGGGTTGCCATTTGTGTTAGTGGGTTCAGGCTTCTCTAACAGAATACCATAGGCTGGGTGGCTTATAAACGACAGAAATTTATTTCCTACAGTTTGGAAGGCTGGAAGTCCCAGATCAGCATGTCAGCAGGATGGGGTTCTGATGAGAGCCCTTTTCTGGGTTTCAGACTACTGTCTTCTTTATTCTCAGATGGTAGAAAGAGAGCAAAAGAGTTCTCAGGGATCCCCTTTTTTCAGGACATTAATCCTATTCATGAGGGCGTAACCATCATGATCTAATTACTTCTCAAAGACCCCACCCCACAAATGGATTTTAGAGGAGAACAACAAGAAGTCTTCTATGGCCCAACCTCTAGTCATCCAAATATGAGTGAATACAATTCTCATTAAACAAACAAACAAAGATACACCTACCTTCTGCCCAACAGGGAAAATCCAAGTTTAGTCAAAATACAGAATCTCTGGGAAATAGGCAGACCTCTACAATGGGTCTTGATATGGTACTTTTAAGTCTGGCAACCTATAAAATAATAGACGGGTTATCTTTCCTGCCCTCTTCCCCATAAAAAATACCCAATATAAAGGGATGGAAAAGGAACATAATAACTATAATAGAAACTTCTTTGGGGAAACACTGAAGGTCCCATAAGAAATAACAATTACAAAATCCTGCCGAACAGAGATTAAATGACACCCAAGCAGCAGCATTGAAATAACTTTTTTGATTAGTTCATCTGGCAACCTCAGTTCTCTATTCTGGAAATTACACTAGATTTACTGGAAGGTTCTTCCTTATCCTAATGAATAAAATGGCCCCATCCATGGCCATTTGTGAATGGAGTAAAGTAGAGCATGGCCTCACTGAGGACAGGTTTGCAGCATGCTTCCTTCTGGTGCATGTTTGGGGGCCTGAGGATTGTTTTGGGGCTCACATATGGCAGCAAAGTCTAATGGGAAGATGTGAGGGAATCTTTGAGCAACATTCATTATCTCTTGTTACTGGAATACAGAAACAGTTGATTTCTCTAATCCTCTTAAGCCCCAAATGTCTGCCCCCTCTGCCATTTTAAGTGATACAACATAAATCAGGCATAGATAATTTTCCTTAGCAAAGTTCTGTTCACTTTTGTTTCTTCTGGAAACATGGCTCATTCTCACTCAAGCTTATATCTGTTGCAAACCTTTCTAAAAACAATAAGGGTAATTAACAGCAAGGATTACTTACAGGATTTCTCCAGCTTTTTTTTCCTGGAGTGCCAAAGTATACACAGGCCAATAGCCTGCCATCCACGTTTTCACTGGCAGTGGCATAACAAGTGTCATCAGCTTTCTACCTATAGTATTTTTTTCTTGTACTGCTCAGCCCCCCATTAAGCTAATGCCCCATGTTTGGGGATTTTAAGGGAAGTTCTGCCCTTCTACATATTGATTTCATTATTTGACTAAATTGTTGTATCAGAGAGTCAATATCCAGTGGCTCAACCAAAATTTTAAAAAGTATTTTTTTTTCTCATAACAATTCCTAAGGTAAGCAGTGGTTGAGAGTAAGTCTGTTCCAATGTGATCAGCTAGACACGTTCCTCCCATGTTGTGGTCCATGACCTCCTGAGGCATTGTCTTTATTTGCATGGTAGATGCCTTTCATCACTTTGAGTGCATTCTACCAATGAAAGAGGTGATGGTGCACAAGTCCAAGATGAGGAGCTTCTTCTTAAATTGGAAACGACCTCAAGGTTGCCACTCTCACTTCTGTGTACATCCCATGTTTCCTGACTTAGTCACAGAGCACACCTAGCTACAAGGGTGGCTGAGGAGTGTACATTTTGTCCATGTAATGTATCTTCCTATGAAAGAAGTGAGAAGTAATAGTTGGATAAGCAAAGGTATGGACCCAAGAAGAATCTATTACAATTATTTTCTATTATTTTTGCATTATCTATTATCTTACAAATATCTGATATGTTCCACTTCCCCTTTTAGAGTTCTGAAAGTTAAAATTCTGTCTTGGTGTGCATGTATCATTTATGATAGACAATCAGTGCAGCTTCTTTGTCATGAGTGTTCTCACTACTGTTCTTTTTCTCTCTCTTACCTTCATCAATTAAAATGAAAAGGAAATCCAATGAGAAATATAGTAATGCCAGTAGATAGTGTTTGGGGCTACTGGTCTTCATACAGCACATCTTGGGGAATGTAATCAGGCTGAAATGTAATCAGACAGAAAAATGATCGATTGTGAGGAAGGCAGGTAGAAGCAATGCGCTCATTTTTCTCTTCATTCCTATAAAAGGGAATGCTGCTTGTTAAATTATATTCTCGGGACTGCCACTTCTTGATCATCCAGGATGTCAATGTAACAACTTTCAGGAATTTGTTACACATATATCAGGGTTCTCAACTGGGTTGCATCATTTCTATTTAGATAAGTATGTGAAAGAAGAGATGAACATCCAGCCAGCACCATGGCCTGAGACTTCTATAATCTCGAGCCACTAGAAAGATGGAGAGAAGAACATATTGCCATACTTTTTTCCTAGGTAGTTTTTCCTGGGTGATTAAGGTTGGGCTAGGTAATCTTTTCTTTTCCCCCCTAGACTTTACACAAGAATTAAATTAGTGCACTACTAATTGCCTCGTAGAAAGATAAAGATGGGCAAACTTTTCTTTGTCTCTTTCTTTGTCTCTAATATGTAGACTGTTTTGTTTTATTTTCTGCTTCTCTTTCCTTACTATCAATGAAATCTCAAATATTTAATATAATGAGACATATAAAATTGCCTTGAGGGATAATGACAACCACATAATTTTAGGCTTTTCTTTCTTTCCTTCTATTTTTTGTTTTAAGATTTTTATTGGGGAATTGGGGGGATGGGAACAATGCTGGGGAATTGGAGGAAGGGGAACAGACAAGTTGCTGTCCTTTTGTTCTTCAGTCTATTTGTGGAGGACGTTGCTTCACTGGCACAAGTTGGCACCATCATTGCGCTCTTTCCGGGTGAGGCAGATCAGTTGCCGGCTTCTGGACGGCCGCTCACAGCGGCTTGAGAGTCACTCACGCTGGCTGCCAGCAACACACGGTAGCCCATGGCAACCCACTGCCACAGGGGCTGCAGCCTAGGCCATCACCGGCGATTCATGGCAGCCCAGCTCCAGGTTGAGTTGTTGTTCAGCATCTTAGCTGTGGAGGGCAGTGGCACTGGCCCTCATATGTGGGATCCGAACCAGGGCCCTCTGGCATCCCAAGCCAGTTCTTAACCATCGCGCCACTCAGCCAGCCCTCTTTCCTTCTATTTTAAGTCTTTGGCTTCAATAGCACACCCTCACCTCTTATACAATTTGGTATTTGGTATAAAGCCATTTCCTTGCCACACATTTATATGCTTAAAAGTAATTAGTAATCTTGAAATAATTTATAAATATAAATTAATGTATATGTAAATTTATAAATTAAGATTTAGGCAGAGGACTTTAAGGGAAAGGAGTGTATTGAGGGGAAAATACAGTGTATCATAAATATTTATAGATCCCTAAGTAAGATTTTTAAAATGCATTAATTATCCAAATACTAAGCTCAATTAAAATAGTTTCCACTTTTTATAAAATATTTTAGAAAATTATAACTTGGTTATACTAGGCTACTCCTATAAAATAGTGTCTAATCTCCCTCTGAGTAATTCAGTCCTTTATTTCATAAATACTTATTGAGCAGCTGTCATGTGCCAAGCATTGTTGTAACCAATCATCCTGGAAGAATGCGAGCAAGTGAACAAAGGAGAGACCAAGTCCTATATTAGGGAGCTTTTACATTCTAGAACTGGGAAACAGCCAGTAAGTAAACAAAGAAACGTGTTTGTTTGTTTGTTTATATAATAGTACAGTAGTGATTGATAAACACTAAGATGAACAAAGCAAGGGAAGGATGAGTGAATGCTAGTTTAAATAGATTAGTGAGAGAAACCTCTCATAAATGACACTGGAGTGAGTTCTGAAAGAATGAGAGAAGACACAACTAAATGTTTAGGAAAAACATGTTCCAGGTACTAGGAATAGCAGATAGAAAGGTGCTGAGACAGTAATGTGTTTGTCATGATCAGGGAACAGTTAGGAGGCCAAAGTACCCTGAGAGAGTGAGCAAAGAGGAAAGTGGTGGAGGTCTAAGAAATACTAGGGGCCAATGTGTGGAGGCAAAATAAGAGTTTTTAAATTTTTTCCCAGAAGGATATGGGAATCTATTGATGGGTTTTGAATAGAGCACTAATACGGTCTAATTTACTTCTATAAGAATTACTTTGCCTGCTAAGTGGAAAATAGAAACCAAGGAAGCAGGGCCCAGAGACCAGTAAGAAGGATACTGTATTTGGTGAAGTGAGAAATGATGAAACTTTAACCACCATCAGGGCTGTGGAGATGTTTCCAAATGTTCAAACTCTGGATATGTTTTCCAAGTGGAAGGAAGAGAAATTGCTGTTGGAGTAAAGATTAGATATGAGAGAAAGGACAGTTTTCTGTGTAACACTATTTAAGGTGTTGTCTTTAGTAAAGATGAGAGGGAGGCATTCAGGAACAGGTCTGAGTTGAAAAGAAAATCAAATTTTATATTTGGATATGTTAAATTTTACATCCAAATGGAAATATAGAGAAAGCAACTGGATATATGAGACCAGGGTAGAGGGAGGTTCCAAGGCTAGGCATAGAATTTGGAAGTCATCAGAATAGAGATGGTATTCAGGTCATAGGATCAGATGAGATTGCTTAAGGGGTAAGTATCAATAGAAAAGAGAAAAATTCTAATAACTGAGCCCCCATGGCCTTTGGGATTAAGTGGCTGGAAAAATAAAGAGGTACCAGTAGAGAAGTATGAGGAAATGGAATGAGCTGAGGAGATCCAAGAGAGAAAGCCATCTCAGAAGCAACTGAAGTGTTTGAAAGAACAGGAAGTGATCAACTGTTAACTGGTGCTCGAGTCAAATGAGGACCAAGTCTTGACCACTGGATTTGAAAATGTCAAGATATTGACGAGAGCTGTTTCAGTGGAGAAAACAGCCTGACTGGAATGTCTTCAAAAGTATATGAAAGGAGGGGCAGTGAAAACGAGTGAAAAGTGTCGCCTCTTTTCAAGAAATTGTGCAGTAAAGGAGCAGAGAAAGGGACAGTTGCTAGAAAGAGATCTCGGGGTTAAGGAGGGGTTTTTGAGAATGGGAGATACATAAGATGCTTGGATGTTAATAGGAATGGTGCCTTAAAGGGGGAAACTGTTGCTGTAGGACAAAGTGATGACAATTGCAGTGAGGGAAGATTTTAAGTAACTTGAGTAAGAAAGGGAGGAAGAAGACCTGACCTATATCTCAGTTACTAAAATGTGGACGTGTCTAATAAACCGTTAAGTAAAAAAATAGCTTATATATTTGAGAAATGCATGAATGTACTGTGAAAGGCTAAAGAGAAGTATGAATATAATTTCAGTGTTTGAAAGTGAAGATAAAATTGATGCATATTTCTTAAAGAAACAGTATTAAAAGCCATATACAATTGACCAGATGTCATCTTCTATAGCACTCTTTTTTCTCGTAAATAGACCTTTGATAACTCTCATCTTGACAAATATTGAAGTTATTATACTTGCATTTTAGGGGAAATTTGATTAATAAATTGGAGGATAGAGATAAAGAAATACTGAGGTGGCTTGAGAAAATCATAGCCCTCCTTGTCAATAACCTGTATTTTTCTTACTTTTTCTTTAAGATTGTGTTTTATGCCTAGAGGTTCTTGAGATACTACTTTAGCACACATTTTGCTTTCAAATTCCATATGAGTTTCTGGGTTGGCCCCTCTTGATTACAGTAACATTGATTGCTGTCTAAATCTGTTGCAGTGTGCCTGAGTATTATGACTACGGTCATGGAGTAAGTGAGGATGCCTATGACAGCTACGGTAAGACCTTTTCTTTACTAAAACTATGAAATCAGAACATCCATCTGTCACTGACAACTCAGAAATTACTTCTATCTTTCTCCCCCTAGTTTTTTTACAGAAGTCTAGACTAAATTGATTTATGTAATTCCAGGGTAAGATTTGACGTACAGAGCCAGTGCCAGAAAATTGGACAGATCAATTTTGATCAAAATTTCAAAAGCAATTAATCACAATCATAAATCATTTTCAACAGCAACAGTGAGCATTCTGCATAGTGTCTTCTGTGTTTCACTGTGTCCATTGTCTGACTCATTGATTTCACAATAATCATATGTCTTTCCTGCTGTCACAAAGATCATCAGAGCAATACACAGTTAAAATGTTTAAAAACTTTTAAGGGCCAATATTGTAGCTTTGAAGTTATTTTCTATAGTGTGCATAGCTTTTAAAATTGCCAAATAACACTTAGCTCTTAAGAATTAATAGTCAATAAGTATATTAGCCTATAAAATTAATTAATTTCAAATATGCATTGCTTAATTAAAATATATACCACTTAAAATTAATTGTAATTCAATTCAGTAAGGTTTTATTTAGTGCCTATGATATATCAATGTAGTACATCACTTTTGAATGGTTCCTAGTTCTTTAAAATACGTCTGCAGCATCAAACATTGACCACCTTGAAAAATACTCATTTAAATGTTTCCAGTTTTGGAGTTTTAAAAAGATAATGCCAAGGCCGCTCTGTTCCTCTTTATGGGGAGCAGTAAAGGAGACGATACATGTTACCTGTGGGGTTCCAAATGATGAGGGTGTAGCGCTTCATCAGGAAGGAGAAGAAAAGGTCCAGATGTCTGGAGGAAAGGAAGAATTGATCTCCCCTTGGAACCAGTCACCAAATCAACTCATTTCTCACAGTGGACTATCACTAGGCCAAGTTCTTTAGTAGGTGTAGGAAAATGAACCAGCACCACAACGATTGCCATTCATAAGTTGAACACATTTATGTATTTCTTTCCATGTATTTCTTTATAATAAATTATAATATTAAGTATTTTTATTTTCATTTGATAATAGGGAAACTGAACAACAGAGGTTAAGTCAATATGAGAGTATAGCTGTGCAGCTCAACTTCTGTTTTTATATTCTCAGCAATGATTAGAATGCTATTAATTGCTGCTACCACACATGGGGTACCTATTATGGCTCTTTGCTAAGCAATTTATAATGAGGATTAGAGATTATGAAGATAGTCCTCATTACACATTATGTGTATATTTATAGACTCTAATTCCCACTAGAATCCAGCAAGGTACACAGTCATATTGTCATCTGCATTTTAAAAATGAGGAACTAAGGCTTAGAGCATTAAGTAGCTTGCCTCAGTTAACAGTTAGCAAATGACAGAGCAAGGATGTGAATTCAAGTTTGTCTCACTTGGTTTTTGTTGTTGGGAGTGGGAGTAGAGGTCAGTGGTCCCTGGGAGAAAGAACAGGGTCTGGTACTTTAAACTTCAGGGTTTTTTTAAGGAAAGATATTTAGCTTAGTGAGATTTCTCTAAGTCCTGCCAGTTGCCGACCTACTAATCTAAGGGGATGAAGGTTTCTGTAGTATTCTCTTTCCCAGACTCCAGCTTCTCCAGCATCAATCAAATTGACCTAATCTTTCACTGCTGTGGGAGATAGGGATAGTCTCCAAAACAACTTAAGTGTATTTTCAGACTTCCTTCACAGAAGTAACAGGTGATGGACAAGTTTGCATGGGCCTGACTCAGTTAATGAGATACCACAGAAACTACAGCTTTAATTTTGTTATTTCTATAGTTTTCCCTCCTTGATAGGAGGGGTAAAAGGCATTAACTGGTGTTTAATAAGAACACCAGCATCCAAACCTAAGCTTTCTCCAAAGCCACATCAATGGGCCAGCCAGTCTGAGCTGAGAGACGGGCTAGCACTCCAGAGCACACCTGCCTCTGCAGCATTTTCTTAGTTCAACGCAGCCATTAAGTATACGTCCATTTTTCCAAGCACATTCTTAATCAAATGGGAGTCAAGCCACATGCCTCATATGATTAGTTACTGAGGATGATAGAGGAATAAGATACAATGTAGACCTTTCTTCCATTCATTCAACTTTAGTGTAGTGTACATAAGTATTGCCAGGCTCTAAGAATATGATGGTGTACAAGACGGACATTATCCCTCCCTGGTTCTTGCTGTCTACTGTTGAGAAACATGGCTATATATAAAAAAATTATGCCATGTTATGAACCATGTGATGCAGTAGTTCTATAGAGGGTCAGAGAACATTGCTCTTTTAACAAATATTTATTTAATGGCTAATATGTATATTTAATTCATTGTTCTCAATCCTGGAGATACTGCAGTGAACAGTCTCTTGAAGCTTACACTATAATGAAAAGACATGTTGTTATTTATAAATCACTTTTTAAAAAAGGAAATTTCCCTTTCATTCACGGTCATTGTTTTCTACACTTGGCACATCAATTGAGGAAAATCATATCTATGAGCTTTACTTTACAGCATTACATGCACTGAAATCAATGGCAGGGAAGAAGTTGATGATAAATGACTGGATAGTTGGTAATGAGAGATAATATTTCTATTTCTCAAGTCTTTACATTTTAAAAAATGTTAATGCCATGTAAGGCAGCAGGGGAAAGCATGAGAATACAAACTATTGCCTCTCAGACCGTCTCATGGAGACGCAGGAGCCATGGTCAGTAGAGGTGGGCTCACCTCTATAACCCGTGGATGGATCTTACAATATTC
>NW_017732335.1:520537-521294 GCF_001890085.2 Hipposideros armiger | reverse complement strand
AGTATGGAGGTTCCTCAAATAATTAAGAATAGAATTGCCATACAGCCCAGCAATGCCTCTTCTGGGTATCTACTCCAAAAATCTGAAACATTTATCCATAAAAATGTATGTAGCCCTATGTTCATTGCAACATTATTTTCAGGGGCCAATACATGGAAACAACCGAAGTGTCATATGATAAATTATCAGATAAAGAAGAGGTGGTACATATATACCATTGAATATTACTCAGCCATAAGAAAAGATGAAATATCATAATCTTTGAGGGTGAGAACTGGGCATCAGTTTTAAAAATTCCTTGGTGGTCCTACTGCAAACTAAGGTTGAGAATAAGTTTTAGATAGATACATGCATGAGAGCATGATGACAGTAGCCTATGGTCTTAATATAAGTGGTCAAAACTGTGCCAGGCATTTGCATTCTCGTCGGTAACACACAAGTTATATGTAGACTACTTTTAGAATATTAGGTATTTTGTAAGTAAATATGGTGCTATAAAACTGGTATTTTAAATTCACTTTTACAAAAAACTATATCTTTAGGTATTGGAGATAGAATTTAGTCCCTTTTTGAAAATTGTGTGTTGAACAGCTAAATCTCAGTCCTGACTTAGTTGAAAATTTACCAGAGTCCACAAAAAACCGTAGTCCACATGCAGCTAACAACTCACTTTTTGAGACAATAAAACGAGCCATAAGAAAGTTTTTTGTTTTTGTTTTTTTAACTGAGCCATCCTGCCACCTGTTGGCAGTTCAGC
>NW_017732335.1:479796-519602 GCF_001890085.2 Hipposideros armiger | reverse complement strand
ATATTCCCTATTATGCATTATAGCATGGATAAAAATAAAATTATGCAAAGGTACAAAAGGTCACTAGGGAGCTGAGTATTCCGGGCGAAGATGATAATGACTTGCAGTGAAATAAGGTTAGTGGAGATGGGAAGAAATGAATGGGTTAAATATATATTAAGGAAGAAAAGACAAAGCTTGGTTACTGCTTAGATCCATTGGGCAAAGAAAAGAGGAGATCATGACGATGTAAAGAGTGTTTGGTGGGTAACTAGGTAGATAGAGAGTAGATAGTTCCATCATTTGCTCAAACAGGAAATGTGGGAAGATTATTAGGTAGTACGGAGAAAAAGATGAGTTTAGTTTTGAAAAAAGCTGACTTTGAGACACCTGAGGAGATGGCCCACGGGCAGTTAGATATGCATGTCAGAAGCTCAGAATGGTTTGTGACAATTAAATTGTGTCATCAGTATTAGATTAAGAGATTTGCTAAAGGGGTCTTTCAACAAGGAAGAGGAAGAACCAGAAGTCAAATGCAGCTCTGGCTGCAAAACTCTTGGGACTCCCATTCAAAGTGAAGAGATCCTTCTGATGGAAGCCTGTGGCTTCTTTTATAGGTACAAAATTAAGATGTAAAATATTTAAATATAATTAATTCATTCAATAAATAATTACCAAGTGTCTGCTACATGTATCATAAAATTCTAGAGTTGAGAATAGAGTGCTTAGAAAGGCCCAGCCCTTTTTTATTCTCTAAGTGGATTACGCTCAGTGTTACTTTTTTCTAACATAAAATATTAAAAAAAATTTTTTTGAAACAGTGATAAAAGCTAGAAATGCTTCCCATCAGCTGACTGAATTTCCTGACAGCATAACTGATGGTGAACTAAAAGTTAACTCTTCTTGGAACATAATTCACTCTGTCTGTGAAAACAGATGCTGATCATCTATATTTCTCCTTTAGTATTTTTCCCTTTTACCATCTGCTTTTTAAAACAACAAACTCAGCAATTACAAATCGTGGCAATACAAACTGTGTAGATGAAGTGGTTGAGCTATTCAGCTCCAGAATCTCATTAATATTTTAAAATGCTCAGAGCAGAGCAGATAACCCTGCCTTTCAGTTTGGATGAGTGAACACCTCGATTTGCACCTTTACAATTCAGTTCAAGGAGCCCACATTCCTCTTAACAAAAGTCAAGTTACAATCTCAGTCATTTAGTTAATTGTTTTTCCTTGGAATCGCCAAGCATTATATAATCCGAAAGGAGTAAAATAAATTTAAGTCCTATTTTCTAGGAAAGAAAAGGAAAAAGAAGTGGCAGTCAGGAGTTTCTTTCAGATGGAAGGGGTGGTAGAAAGATGGTGAGGCTGTTATAAATAAAAATTCTGGGTCTTTCCAACATCTAAACTTGCTGAGGTAGTTTCCTCTTCTTAAAAAGGAAGGGAACATTAGCACCTCTCTGGTGGGAAAATTGTTATTTGCTAATAATATACATAAAATGCTTAGCCCTGTGTTTCACCCTCAGAAAGTGTGATGGTAGTATCTTTCTTTTTTAATAGGCTATTTTAAAATAAATAAAGAAAATTGGCATTATTATTATAGTGAATTACAACAACAATAAAATATCTAACCTATTTTCTTTGGGAATAAATATCCGTAAAACAACATGTAAGTATATATTTGAAAAAATGCTTTTAAATAGAATGATATTCCTCTGAAAGATCAGAAACTTAATGAAGACTAACAAACTGAATGGCTTAGAGCCAGTGTAAATTTTAATCAACCTTGTTGTAATCCTCTAATATGATTGGAAAACCAGGCACTAGCAGCCTGTAACAAAAGAGATTAATTTAGGTTTCCTACTTTAGTTGTGGGTTTTGCTTATTGGTTTATAGTGTACCAAAAACAATTAGCATGAGCTGTTCTTTTTTGTTGTAAAGTGCTTAAAATAAATTATTTTGGGGGGTATTTTTATTGATTTTTTTTTCGGTTACAATTGACATTACAGCATAATGGTTAGACATTTACATAATTTATGAGGTTATGCACCCCGATTAGTCTGAAACCCACCTGGCACTATACATAATTGTTGCAACATTCTTGACTATATTCTCTATGCAGTACTTTACTTATGTAGTATATCACATTCATTTCTTTTTATATAATGAACCAACCTTGCATCCCAGGAATAAATCTCTTGATCATGGTTGTATGATCTTTTAAATTCATTGCTGAATTCAGTTTGCTAATATTTTGTTGAGGATATTTGCATTTATGTTCTTCAGGGATATTGGCCTATAGTTTTCCTTTTTTGTAATGTCATTTTCTGGTTTTGGAATCAGGGTAATCATGGCTTTGTAAAATGTGCTTCAGAGTTTTTCCTCCTTTTGAATTTTTTTGGAATAGTTTTAGAAGGATAGGTGGTATTAATTTTTCTTTGAATGTTTGGTAAAATTTACCTGTGAAGCCATGCAGTCCAGGACTTTTGTTTGTTGGGAGTTTTTGATTACTGATTAGATTTTGTTAGTAGTAACCAGTCAGATCAGATTTTCTATTTCTTCTTGTTTCAATCTTGGAAGATTGTATGTTTCTAGGAATTTATTCATTTCTTCCAGATTGTCCAATTTGTTGGCATAAAATTGTACATAATATTTTCTCATAATCCTTTGTATTTCAGTGCTGTCCATTGTCACTTCTCTTATTTCATTTCTGATTTTATTTATTTGTGTCCTCTCTTTTTTTCTTGATGAGTCTGATTAAAGGTTGATCAATTTTGTTTATCTTTTCTAAGAAAAGCTCTTGGTTTCGTTGATCTTTTATATTTTTTTTTAGACTCTGTCTTGTTTATTTCTGCTCTAATCTTTATGTTTTTCCTATACTCACTTTGGGCTTGGTTTGCTGTTCTTTTTCTAGTTCCTTTCAGTGTAAGGTTAGATTGTTTATTTGAGATTTTTCTTGTTTCTTGAGGTAGGCCTGAATTGCTATGAATTTTCCTCTTAGGGCTGCGTTCTCTATGTCCCATAGATTTGGGGTCATTCTGTATGGATTTTCATTTGACTTAAGGTATCTTTTCATTTCTCCCTTGATTTCATTGTTGACCCATTCATTATTTGGTAGCGTGTTATTTAGCCTCCATGTGTTCGTGTGTTTTTCAGTTTTTTTCTTGCAATTGATTTCTAGTTTCACTACTGTGGTCAGAGAAGATGCTTAATACGATTTCAGTCTTCTTAAATTTATTGAGACTTGTTTTGTTGTCATACATGTCATCTATCTGGGAAATTTTCCCTATGCACTTAAAAAGAATGTACATTCTGCTGCTTTGGGGTGAAATGCTCTAAAAATATCAATTAAATTTATCTGGCCTAGTGTGTCATTTAAGGCCACTATTTCCTTGTTGATTTTCTTTCCAGAAGATCTGTTCATTGGTGTCAGTGGGGTGTTAAAGTCCCTTACTGTGATTGTATTACTGTCCATCTCTCCCTTTACGTTGGTCCATATTTCCTTTATATATTTAGGTGCTCCTATGTTGGCTTCATAAATGTTTACAAGGCTTATATCCTCATGTTGGATTCATCCCTTTATCATTATTTAATGTCCCTCTTCATCTGTTAATATAGCTTTTGTTTTAAAGTCTATTTTGTCTTATATAAGCATTGCTACCCCAATGTTTATTTTTTGTTTGTTTGTTTGTTTCCGTTCACATGAAATATCTTTTTCCATCATTTACTTTCACTCTGTCTTTTGATCTGAAGTGGATCTCTTATGGACAGCATATGTGTGGGTCTTGTTTTCTTATTCACCTATCCTATGTATTTTGACTGGAGCATTTAATCCATATGTGTTTAAAGTGTAGTTATTGCCATTTTATTATTCATCTTTATGTTTTCCCCCCTCCTTATTGTTGAAGAAGACCCTTTAACATTTCCTGTAATGTTGGTTTGCTCTTGATGAACTCCTTTAGTTTTTTCTTGTCTGGGAGGCTCTTTATTTCTCCTTCAATTTTAAATGATATCCTTGCAGGGGAAAGTATCAGTGGTTATAGGTCCTTGCTTTTCATCACTTTGAATATTTTGTGCCACTCCCTTCTTGCCTACAAAGTTTCTGTTGAGAAATCAGCTAACAATCTTATATGGGAGCTCCCTTATAAGTAACTAGTTGCCTTTCTCTTGCTGCTATTTAGCATTCTTTCTTTGTCTTTAACCTTTGCCATTTTAATTATACTGTGTCTTGGCGTGGGCCTGTTTGGGTGTATCTTGTTTGGGATTTTCTGCACTTCCTGGGTTTGTATGTCTATTCCTTCACCAGATTAGGAAAGTTCTCAGTCATTATTACTTCAAATAGGTTCTCAATACCTTGTAAAATAAATTGTATTTGAGATTCTCTTTCAGATCTCAGAAACATATACAAATAGCTATGTAGGTCTAGCAAAGTGTGAACATAAGAGCTGTGTCCTCAATGATCTCTATGATGTTCTATATTCTTTTTGAAATGACTAAAAGTTAATTAATTCTAAAGGTGGCATTTTAAACCTACTTCCAGGAAGATAAACACTAAGAGTTTACTTTCCAAGTACTTAAATAATGCAGACATTTCCTCAGTTGGTGCCTTCTTCCTATGCTTCATTCCCCCCCCACACACACACACACAAATTTAAACATTTATAGTACCTCTGGAACAATCATACAACACAGTTTTGCAACTTTAAAAATCGTCCAGATTTTTCTTTCCCACTCTGAATGCTCCCAAAGTAACTTGCCCCATGGCAGGAATGAGAGCACATTGAGAAATGCACATCACTTCATAGGCCTGATTGTGCTGAGAGCAGAGTATTTGAGATGCAGAAGCTTTTTAAGTCACTAGGGTAACATTTATGCATGAGAAGGGTTACCGGGGTAATTTACACCACTTTATCAAAGTAAAATGTTCCTCAGTGATTCTTATGAGCATGTAATAGAGATGCACTCTATGGCATTTTGTAAAACTTGACTCAGCTGGGTAAAAAAAATCAGTCTGAGTTTAAAAAAAAAAAAGAACAGAGGTAGAGTAATTTTTAAAAGAAATATTTGTATATTTCAAATATATGCAACAGTATAACCTAATTGCTAACTATGTGTTTCTGAATAAGAGTCTTGTTTTACTTATTTTGCATAATTGATTCTAAAATTCCTTTTTAGTTAGTAATATCATTATTTAAATGTCACTTATAGATATGCATAGTGTTCTCACTATGTTTCCACAAACTTAGAAGGTCTCTTCTCTCATAGATCTTAGAGTCCAGTTTAAGAAACAAGGCCAGATGATACAAAATGATTAATACAGGAAAATCTTTAAAGAAAGTAAGTGCTCCTAAATAGGTTAAACAATATCTGAATTCTTAACTATGTTACATATTTGCTCAGAAAATTACTTCTTTGAGAAAAAAGAAAAAGAGAGAGAATAAATGTTAGAGTTCAATCCTAGTTTGTTTGAATGATGGAAGATAGTAACTCCCTTATTTAGGCTTTCTCCAGCATTTTCTTCAAATGTCAATTATAACCTATGAAATTTTATGTTAGTTGTGTTCTATGATCTCCTCCTTAAGGTCCCTTAAACTATCCTCATATGCAGGGGTAAGTACAATGACTGGCATATATGAGATCTTTAGTAAAGTAAAAAAAAGCAAACAATTTATTTAATGAATGCTTTATTTGCCCCCTTTCCTTCTTATTTCATATACTATATGGTACATTAAAATCTAATTGAGAAGTCTAGAAATGTTTTAGGAATATGATCAAGTCACTTAAGCTGTGTTTCTCATATTCTCATTTGTTATTTCCATATCCACAATTCTGTAAGCCAGTCCAGGAATTTCAACTTGGTAGACAGTTATTTTGTACCTTCTCTAAGTAATAATTTATTTGCTTGATTCACATGCATAGTCTAGCTAATGCTTCTCATATGACAATGATCCTGATATTGAGAGCATCTTACTTCCTTTATCATTTTCCAGAAGGACAAAGAAAGATTATCTCTAAATTTCATTATCCACAATTATTTTTTTAAAAATGACATTTTAGACCGCCTCATGGGAATAGAAGCAATTGGCCAGGATTCCAAAATTTACATGAAGCCCTAAAATACTTTAAATCCACCTCGTTTGCTGGAAATAGAACCCAAAGGAAACATGTAAATTCTAAAGCCATTCCTGGGCCTTTATAACTTCAAATTTTAGAGAATTCCCACCATGAGGACCTTATGTTTGGGTTTTTTCCACGTGCAAGTTTCCATGGTGGACTCAACTTAGAATTCCTTATGTTTTTAAGGATGACTTCTATCTCTGATATTTATAGTAAAGAAATCCAAGAGCTTCTGGTGAGCAATGAAGGGATTAGCTGATCATATAAGGCTCAATTACACACTATATGATGACAAAGGAAAAATATTAATTGAATCAGTACTCTCCGGTCCAGATAAGACCACCATCACCTCGCTGAGAGATGCTGGCTTGTATTATCATATGGTGATTGTAAATGTGTAGCTCTACTGTATGTAAACATTATGATATTAGGGAAAATACAGACCAAGGAAATTTGGTGCAAAAAGAAAAAATATTTTCTTGATCTCAATTCACTTATTATTATGGAGAACATATAAACAATGGGCTCAGGATCTGAACTAAGTGAAATAAATCCTTGACTTCCTCTGCTAATGGTAAGGGATCTTAGAAAATCAAAAACTCACTTTGCCTAGATATGAATTAATTTTTGCTGCCTTTCTTGTTACAATTATGGAAGACTATTAGTATTTTCCTTTTTCCTAGCCTTTTCAAGGAGGAAAGAACACAGTATTAATTCCCATACAAACAATTATAAAAGGCCACATTTTTGTGCAATGAAACATAATGTTTTTACCTTTTTTTGTAATGGGATTCCACTATGATTGTTTCATTAAACCCAGTGGTGAATACTTTTGGTACTTAGCTAGTTAACCCTCTTGAGTAAGAAGCCTGACTTCAACTCAGTAACAAATATATAAGATTTCCAGTTATAGAGCTTTTAATGTTGAATTTCTTCAGCTCAATCATTACTGTTTTCAAGGTTGTCACAGGAAACTCTTTCTGCTCCATATTTCCTAGAATTAATCATTCATTCTTAACAGTCATTCATTGCATTCAGACCCCTACAAGGCATTGTATTGTTTCTAGTCACTTGGGATAAAGCAATGAGCAGTGACACTTTCCATTTTAATGTTGGCCAACAGTTAAAGAAATATAAGGTTTGAGTCCACCAATTAGCTGTCTGCAGCTTCAGGTATACAGTGATGTAAAGCTAAATCAATGAGTGTTATTAAACACTTATGTTTTCTGTGGCAAATTCCCAGGATTATTCCAGTTTAAAAGTTCTGGCAAATCTGGGGGTAGATAAAGCAGGTATGGCTGTCACTCTGCTCGTGGTTGTTTCGCTATTTTGCAGAACCTACCAGGAATATTCAGCATCTGAGAAAGGATCCAGAACCTCTGTTCCCTGGGAAACTTGAAACATATTATCTCAGCTCCTAAACCCATAGATTGCAACCCAGGGATCTCTAACACCCTAGAACAAATGGAGAAAAAAGTGGTAAATTCCCTTTGTTAAAAACAATAATAAACTGGGATAGATTTGACCTCTGGAGGACAAGGACATTGACATTATTCATGGGCAAAGTATAAAATTTATATTACATAAGGCTAAGAAGTCACTTTCAAACTTGTAAGCAAAAATCCATTTTCCTTTCTAGTACATCAAAGAAAGTTTTGCTTAATTCCAAACAAATATTTACATAAAATTCTTCTCTAAAATGTCTATGGTGAGAAATTCTGGACTCTCAGGGGTACGTTTCTGTCCTTAAGGGATCACCTTAAGAAATACCAACATCTACAATCTCCCACCAAAAAAAAAAAAAAAAAAGACAACAAGATCTAGAGCAGGGGTCTGTTAACCTTTTCTGTAAAAACCCACAGTGTAACTATTTTAGTCTTTGCAGGCAGGAGGGTCTTTGTCACAGCTACTCACCTCTGCCTTTGAAGAGTGAAAGCAGCCATAGACTGTGTTAGGAAATAAGCACACCTGTGACATGCCTGTGACATGTAGCTGGCCACATTTGGCTCACAGGCCATAGCTTACCAACCCCTGATCTAGGTAGGTCTGTATTCAGAGTAAAGGTAACATTTGTCGTATTTATTTAGGCCCTCACTTCTGTTTTATGTCCTATCACATAATGAAATAAACATAAGTATGCACCTTAAATAGTGAAGGAGATATAATTTTCCATTTATCATCAGATATGATTTATAATAAAGGATATCCTCAGAAACCTAATGTTTATCCATTTAAATGCTATTAGCTTCTACACTGATAAACTTTTGATCATTTTTCTGTATTGTAGATCATTATCCCTTGCCTTATAATATAGTAAGTGCAATGGAATTTTTTTTATTGTTTTTGGTAGAGAGAGTCTTTTTTTAAGCATAAATAAACGTTTTATTGGTCAGTTTGGGTGAATGGCTAGAGATAATTTTAGGGGGCATATACTCGACATCAGTTGGCCTCAGTCTGCAGTGATTTTCTATTTGATATTGACATTACCACCACCTTTTATATCAGCTATCAGTGTCAATGTGTCTCTTTCTAGTAACCCCATTTCTTATGTCCATACTTCCTCCCACCATAGCTCCACAAATGAAATCTGCTCTCTACTGAAGAACTAAATTCTGATTGAAAGACCCATATAACCTAGCTCCTGGTATCAAATAAGTCATCATAAAGCCAATATTAAGTCCCTGGCCCTTTGAAGGAGGGCTGCATTTGTCTTCTGGCAGCATAGACTGTACAAACAAAGTTTTCCATAATACTCAAAAGTTTGGGTTTTGACTAGATTCCAAAACATTGAGGTTACTGATAGTCTGATTAACAGGTAAATAAGAAATTTTCCTAGTGTGCTAATACCTCCTTATTTTCCTACTTGTTTATTTGGAAAAACTAATACATTGTTTTTCTTGACTGATTTTGCTACTTAAAATTTATCCTACTCCATATCTTGCTCAGCTCTGACTAATTTTGATTTGCACAATGGATCTCAACACAGGGCCACATAAAAATCATCCAGAGAAGCATTTGAAAAATATCAAAACCTAGGTCCCATCCTGTAGTTTTCTAGTCATTTGGTTTGGGAGCTAGAGAACAGGCATTAGTCATTTTTTATTTTGTTTTGTTTTTCATTTTAAGATTCCCGGGTGATTCTCAAGTTAATCAAGGCCTAAGAACTACTAGTTTTCTATATCCAATTTCTTTTAGGAGTCTGTATAAAGGATTAAATATGGAATAGTTTGCATTGGTGCTCCTCTTTCTATTTGTGGCATAGAAATTTCACACATAAAAGATATGGGGTTATCTAAGAACTCTCTCCTCTTGACAATGCCCTGCAAGTTTATCTATGTGGCTGCATTTCAGAATATATCCCTTTTTTGAGATGAGCTCACTATGTGGAAAATGTAGTAAAGCTTGAGCCATCAGTGTTGAGATCTTTTATTTCCTTTTCTTTCTTCAGCTACTGTGTCTTAAATGACTGTTTTTGATAACTGTGAAGCCATGTGAATGTTACTGTCTTTCTCTTGTTCATAGCACCAGAAGAATGGGCCACGACCCGCTCCAGCCTGAAGGCACCACCACCAAGGTCAGCCAGAGGGGTATTCAGGGAGCACCCCTATGGTAGATATTGAAGGTCCTTCCCACCGTGACCTCACCTCAAAGACAATTCATAGCCTGTGGTCTCCACATAAACAGCAACAATACAAGTAATAGTCTTTTTTTTTTCTCCTATTCTAGGGATAACTGCTCATGATTACTCCCTTATATTTCTTGTATTTCCCCTATACTGTTGACGTGACATTGACACTAGTATTATTTTACAAAACGGACTAAAAGAGACATTGGCAAGCATTGTCTATAAACCATTCAGTAGGATGATATTCTCTTGGTTGTTTTTCATTGTTGTGTGTAATCTTTTTTTTCTTTTTTCTTTTCTTTCTTTCTTTTTTTTTTTTAAAGAAAGAGCATGAATCTGTTAACAGATTTTGAGTCTCAATCAACTAGCAAAAACTTTGTTTAGGGTTGCTAAAAGACTGTAATATGATTTTTTGAACTAGCTGATAATAAAGTTGTAGATAAGATGTTTTAACCTGTCTTTTTAATATCTGTTAGTTAGATGAAGATGTTCGATATTAAGTTTGTAAATTTAATTTTAAATGCTGTTTTAATGGGGTTGAAAACAAACAGCTACTGTATGTATGTAGCTAACTGAATTTGTTCAGTGTTTTAACCTGTATTTGTTAAAAACGAAAAAAAAAACACACACATAAAGTTCCATGTGTAAGCTTCTCTAAATAGGAAACCACAATTTGTCAAATATGTTTGCCATAATTTGTCAATAAAGCTGAAAACTTTTGTAAAAACTAAATTTGGAATTACTTGTTTTCTAGCTTTAAATGCCTGCTTTATTTCTTCTTCAAGAGATGCCTAAAATGTTTTCTATTTAAAAATTACAAAAATGAACCCAAGCCTGTTTTAAGATATTTGTGTAATACTTAAAAAAATGTATTAATAACTTATGGTTGTTAAATAATTTAAAAGTTAACAAACTAAACTGTTACATGAATCATGGTTAGTAAACACTAATGTATAATATGTTAATGGAAAAAAATGGATTTAGAATAATAAATGGATTTTAAACTATCCTCTAAGCTTTATCTTGCTAAACACAAATTCTGATTGACTTGTTTGCATTAGCATGTCTCTCGTGAGAAAGAGTAATGGAGTATAAAGAGGTAAGATTACCACTTACCACTGTCTAAATGCCTAGTTCTTCAACCTTTGAGTTTCCCCGCACATTAAATATCCCATCCAACATGTAAGCATTGCGTAGATTCACTTTATTGTTTTCACTCGAAGGAGTGCGTGGACTTCATTTGCGTAGTTTATAACAATTTGTTTTGACAAACAAATCATCAGTGTCACTGGCCAGTTGTTGCTATTCAACCTCAAAAACTTTATTTGTAATTTTCAGTGCTAAATATCACCGCCCTTGAAGGCAGTTTAGAGGGCTGATATTTCTTTTGAGACTATCAGACTTGATGGCTGATGATTATTAAGGAAATATGTCGCAGGACTCAAAGGATGACTAAACGTTAAACAGGTAACACTAATAGTAACTCTGTAATTTTGCCTATGCAACAGTAATGTTAAATATTCTCAGTTATTAAGTTCCTGATAGTTAAAAAAGTAAACCTACAAAAACATAACAAATAGGTCTATAGGTTATTAAAACAACTAATTAACATTAACTAGAGGCACCAAAATTATTTTACAATATATAACCCTCAAGGTAATAAACAGAACTAAAATTAACAATAATAGTAATGCAACTCTTGCTAACATCAAACGTAAGCTAAATTTTGGTGGAAAAAAAGAAAGTGAAAGACTGGATGGTAGGGATGAATGCCAAAACTGTTAATCTTTTAAATACAGTTTTTTTGTTTATGGTGGCTTTTGTCGATGTGATTGGTTTACTTTTTTGCTGCGAACCAGCTTAGGCTTATTGCTGTTCAGTTTTTACAGCTGGAGTTGCATGCTAATAGTTTTATGAAGTGTGTGTGTCTGTCATCACTTAAAATTGTAAATATTTGCCTTTCACAAAATGCTATTGAGTTATATTTAATTTTCTTTTTTTTATTCTTTCTCACTATTTCAGGTACACACAAGCAAAGATCACATAATTGAACAGCAGAAGTGATGGGCTAAGAAGGATAAAGGTAAGCGTATTTTTTATTTTCTCTGAAATAGATAATCTTGACCAAAATGAACCCATGGCAGTGAGTTACAACACCGAATGCTACTTGTTGAAATACTGAAAAGGCTTTGATTGTTGTCAAGGAACTGAGTTATTTTTATCTTTTTTAGAAATAAAGTGATCCAACTTGGTGTTTACCTGGCGAGGCTTTCTGAGCTTATTCAGAAGCTTGTCAAGGGAAACATGAATTAGTAGTTAATATTCAGCCCGTTTCTTTGCTATACACTACTACATGTTACCTCTCCTTAACTGTACAAAGAAAGAACGTTAAAGCTTTTGTTCTGCAGATATAAGAGAAGGAAATCACAATTGTTGGCTGAGATGGAGAGATGGGAAAGGGGAACCCATAACCAACCCTTCGCCTACCCCTTGTCAATGAGATAATGTTTAGTAACATTTACTTAGTCAAATAAAGTAACTAAACTTACCATTATTTTCCCCATTTATCCCACTGGATTTATTAATAATCTTGTTTATCATCTGCCATTCTATTTGATTCAGCAAATATTTACTGAGTACAGAGCACTATTGGAAATCGAGATCTGATTTCTGTACACAGAGTTGAAACTTTCGCCAACACAACTCACACTGAAAACAATGCAGAGGCAGTTACAAAGTCCACGGACTGACCGGACTTAACAGACAATTGAAATGGCTTTGCTATGATATTGGAAACAGGGTAAAACCCAAGTCTGCTCCTTCCGGGCCTGGTCCACTTTCTACTACACAAATATCCAGATATCCACAATACAGTGAGAGGTAGGAGAGATTACTTAGGAGAGGAAGTCGGGCAGAGACTGACATTCCCATGGGATGAAAGGGGGAGCCTGTTCATTGATGAGGAAGGGAGTGCCACTTGGTGAAGGGAACGGGCTGTGTCAGTTTGTGGGGTCTCCAAAGTTCAGTAAGTGTTTGAAGGAAACCAGGTCAGTGGACCCTGATGGCCAGATTCATGAAGGCACAGAGCCTAGCCTAAAGAGCTGGCGTCCAGTCAGGTAGGTCCTAAGCACTGTGTTAAAATTTATTGGAAAAGTAAATGGAAGCTGCTGTAGGTTTGAAGTAAAGAATCAGAACTATTCCCCTAAGGAAATCACCCCATGTACCCAATGCAAACCTCACATTTAGTCAATTCTATAGTGACTAATGCCTCTTTATCTGAGATAGCTTTTCTAAAATTAAAATGGTTAGAATAACTGTTTAATACTGCATATGCCTCAGTTAATCAAGTCCCCTTGTTAGCTGCAGAATCAAAGATCAGAAGTTAGAGAAATTTTATCAGTAATATTCCATATCTCATTTGACCATTAAAAAATGTTAGTTTTTATAAACCAAAGGGAAGAAGAATCTCAGATCCAGATATCCTCTGTATTTTTCTCCTTTGATCCTTTTCAAACAATTGGCTTGATCTTGTAAACTAATGAAAGTGAAACCAGTCACAGTTTGTTACTATTCTGATCTATTAATCAATGTTTTTGTAATAGCTTCATTGTTGCTGTTGTTTCATAACCCTGTGGCTCTCTCACCATTCAGACTGTATCTTGGAATTCATTAACTCAGGGCAGGGCTATCACAGCAGAAACACCAGTGCTAAACAAGAGAAGAGAACATTCTTGGCTGTTGAGTTTAAAAGTAAGAGTTTTTGAAGCTGAAAACAATGATTTGTAAGAAAGGGGATTTGGAGTTTCAAAAGCGTACACTTTGAGTAGGCTTCAAGTAGGACAAACAGTTTATGCGTTTACATTTAAAAGACTCCCATCCAGGAATGAATGAATGAATGAATGAATGAATGAATGGCTCCCTTCCACTACACATCTACAAGATAAATATTGTCCAGGCTGAGAAAAAAGCTTAGAGGCAGCAATAACTAAGATATTAGTGTGAGACATTACTGCGGCCTTAACTGTGAATACTGTTCACTGTATCAATTATCCAATAAAAGCCTGAGATAGTTTTGGAACACCAAACAGGAAAGGGCGCAGTAACATCCGCGTGGACCAACACCAACCAGCATGCAGGTTATCAGTGCGTGCAACGTGGAAAGGGGAGAAGATCAGCTGCTACCTGCCGCCAACAGCTGCAAAACTTCAATCCAGCTAGGAAACAGAGAGGGGAAAAAATACATTCCTGAGTTGACGGAGGAACTGCTGACCAAAATTAATCTGAATTGGGTGAGATTATTTTTCTCTGCCTGGCAGTATGGAGACTTGAGATTGAAATCAAGTCGAAGTACAGAAAAGTATAATTATATGTACGTTGCAGTCATTTATTGCATAACGTGTCTGACTCTTATGATAATCAGAAGCGAATGCAGTAGGTTTCTCTGGCAAAAGAGAATAAGAATTTCCCTAAGTTTGTGGCCTCTCAGCAGAAACCTTCGATAGAATAAAAACTGTTCAGAGTGGCCCTAACTAATGAACATCTGCCCTGTCATAGGGTTCCTTCTCTTGTCGATATCAGAAGTGATGCTGGGTCTCATTTGGATCCCTTCATAATGTCACGTCTGCTGTCACTAATTTCAATGTGCTGGCAGAACGGTTATCTTGCCAGTTCTAGAGCCATTGCCAGTACACACATTCTCATAGCTGACATTTCACCTGTGCAAGTCATACAAACTTGCACGGCAAATTAAGGTTTTTAAATTACAGTGCATTCCATCTAGGTGGACTTGAAGTTATCTGTGTGCAAGCTCCATACATTCTATCAGACGATGCTGTCACTTGGTACGCGGAAGATCCTACAACAACAAGGAGCTCACCAAAACACCAAAGGTAGCTAGCTTGGGCACTAAACAAAGTATTTTAAATAGTAATAATAACATTAATAAGCAATAAATTATTTGTGTCTGCATATATTTGCTTAGCAAAATGTTTTACTACATTCAAGTGTGATTAAATCAGAATCAATTTGATGCCCGTTAAGAGACCAAATAGTGCTTTTGTATTTGTAATATTTAGATAATTATTACTTTCAGTGTATGAATGGAACTAAGCCCATTTAGTTTAGTAATAATTGAAGTACTCATAGTTTTTAAGGAAATTTGGAACAGAATGACATATTAAAGGTTCTCAATAATTCTCTTAAAGAAAATTGTTTTTTCAACTATATTATTAAAATATGACTTTCATCCCTTTAGTTCTTCACTTAAAAATATATAGACTGAGGGGGCCGGCTGAGTGGCACGTTGGTTAAGAGTTGGCTTGGGACGCCAGCTCTGAGCAGCGGGGTCCTGGTTCGGATCCCACATGAGGGCCAGTAATGCTGCGCCCTCTATAGCTAAGATGCTGAGCAACAGCTCGACCTGGAGCTGGGCTGCCATGAGTTGCCGGTGATGGCATAGGCTGCAGTGGGGCTGGCCGGCAGCCATCATGAGCTTTCGTGAGCTGCTATGAGTGGCCATCCAATGGCTGGCAAGTGACTGAAGAACCAAAGGACAACAACTTGTCTGTTCTCCTTCCCTGATTCCCCAGTGCCGTTCCCCTCCCTCAAATCCCCCATAAAATATTTTTGAAAAAAAAGAGTGCAAACTCTGAGCAACGGGGTCACCGGTTTGATTCCCAGCCTGAGCTGAGCTGAGCTGCTGCTGAATTGCCAACAGGTAGCAGGATGGCTCAGCTAAAAAAAAAAAAATATATATATATATATATATATATATATATATATATACTGGTACTTTGAAAACCACAAATGTTCATTTAAAAAGTAATCCTTTAATTATATAGTGTTCTCTTTCTATCTATCTCTATGTTTCTTTGATAATGTAATATAGAAACTTATAGGGTTTTGTGTGTGTGTGTGTGTGTGTGTGTGCGTGTGTGTGTGTGTGTTTGTGTGTTTTAAAGGCAATGATAATCTAACTTGGCTGAAAATCAAGTGTCATTTTCAGTATCAAGAGGCTGCCTGTTACTGAAAACTCCATCTGTTTGACACTCTTGCAGATTCCATGGGAAGGTTTAATATTTACTGCAAAAAACTATGTAGTAAATGATTAAAAATATCAAATTGTGTGATCACTTACAAAATCAATGACATGGTTTATGTTTGGTATAAGGGCAAAGTAATAATAATAATAATAATAATAATAATAGGACCATCTCTTTTCTGAACATACATGCCTGGCAAGGTACTAGCACTTTCACATAAAAACTTACATGAAACATCTGTGACCCTTACAACAAGCTTGCAAAGGAAGTATCATTAACCTCATTTTACAGAAGAGGAAGTTACAATTCAGATGTTTAACTAATGTCACACTGCTAATATATAGCAAAACCAATATTTAAAACAAAGTTTGATAACCCACACATTTTCCAGAATGCTATGGTGATTCCCAGCTTTTAATGAATTTGATTGAAAAGAGAATCTAAAATCTCAAATAGCCTTAACATAATTTTTATTCTGTAGCAATATGATGAGTAGTAACTAAAAATTTGATAAAATATGATAACTTGAAGTGCATCTTTGCTTTGATCTTTCCTCAGTTTGTCACTTTCAAAAGTTCTGATTTCATGATAGAAAAATCTAGATGAAAGAACTCTACATTTGTCATACAGCATGACCACAGTTCTATAGAACAAATGAATCCATTTATAATCTAAACTCTATCTTGACACTGAAAAAATACATGATTAAATAAGCATGAGAGCAATTTCAGGCTTTCATTCTTCAATCTATAAATCAGAACTCTGCTTTAAAGTATGAGAGTTAATTTCAAACCAGAAATATCTTCGTATAAGCCATGCAGTCATGTGTTAAGAACACAAAGGGAAGGTATCATTCAATGTTAAATATTTTAAAACAAAGCATTTTCTGTTGCCGATATCCTGTGTAGCATTTCTGGACATCCTAGTGTCCTATTAAAATAGCTGAGTTAACAATAAGATAGGTGTTCTTGTTGACTGGCAGGTGCCAGTCTCTCATACCATCATAAAGTTTAATTTTCTAGCCTCTTCACATAGAATTTATTAATTTGTATTCAAAAAATAATTTACAGTGAGTGAAAAAGATTACTCTACTTGCCATGCTGTCTTGTATCTCAGTTACTTACGCTTCCTTGTGAGAGATTGAGCAAACAGGAGAGGAGGCTGTCTGATTTGTACCCCACTGGATGCCTTAACAACAGCTAGCTTATTATCTGCCTTTACCAAAAAAAAAGTACAGAATCAGTAAAAAGTTACTAAACACTAACTTTGTTCAAGCTCCTGTTCTACCATGGTACATATTTCACAGTGGGATATAGTGAATGATCGATTTCCAAAGGATGCGTGGAGAAGCTTGGATCCTCTTCTTAGGACCTCTCTAGAAGCAAATGTCACCACTAGACAAAGGTTTCCTACCACCTTGACGCCTCTAAGGGTGACTTCTATCAGTAGGAAAACGTCCCCTCCCCTCTGCCTCATGCCCTGCCTGCCCTAACACAGGTGTTCCATGTTTCCTTTATTCTAACCTTATACCTGACTTTTTTGACATCAAGACATTTTTCAACTTCTCTAATACATTTTGCCCCTCCTTTCCCAATGCCTTCTGTCACTTTCCCATATGCACATGGGAATGTGAGAAGACAAAAGTCATCCAGGTACAAATAATGGTTATCTTAGAATATGGCAGAATTGCCAGTGAATTGGTATTTTTTGGAGGGAGAGTTTTCTTTTTAATATATGCTGTCTTCTTTTTTTTTATTACAAAAGTAATCCACACTCAGGATTAAAAAGTTAGACTGTATAATATAAATATGCAATCCAAAAATTCAAAGTCTATAATCCTTTTATCATTACTAGAGTAGGGGAAGGAGTACTGTTCAATCTATTCAGCAGAGTCCCTACACTAAGAAATGTTTTCTGTGTTAATTATGAAACCTATACATGTCCATTGTAAACCAAACAGTATGAAAAGAAAATCACATTTAATTAAAACAGAAATAACAACTGTTAACATTTATATATAGTCTACTGATCACAAAATTTTGATTTCTTAGCTATATAGTATAAGGGGACCCAATAGGTGAGAAAATATCTCCAATTAGTCTAAGTTCTCTGTTTCAAAACATAGAACTTTAAAATTAAAAACAAATAAACTTACTTTTGGAATTCACTAAGATCAGTACATAATAACTGAATAGAATGAAGGCAGTTTTAAATGTCTTTAAACAAGGAAGAGTATATTTACATTTTACGTAAAGATGAACTTCATAATGGAATTAACGTTGAATTTTTAAACTGTTTTTTCAACTTTTCTTTTGGGCATTTAAGAATATAAATTTATTTATTGACCAATACATAAAAATTTGGAACTAATGCTAGGTATGCTGCTTTATGCATTCTAATAAGGCATAATTTTTAAAATAAGTAATACCACATTCCGTTAGATAAACTTCTCTGGAATCTTTTTCGATCTGATAATCCCAAACAAAGTACAAATTGGTTTAACTTTTTAAAAACCTTTTTTTTTTCATTTCTAGTGAGTAAATCACCCAGGTACAAATAATGTTTATCTTAGAATATGGCCAAATTGCCAGTAAATTGTTTTGTTTTGTTTTTGTTTTTGTTTTTGTTTTTTTTTGGGGGGGATTGTTAATATGTGTTGTCTCCTTTTTTATTACAAAAGTAATCAATACCTAGAATTTAAAAATTAGGCTATATATTGTAAATATGAAATCTAAAAATTGAAAGTCTATAATCCTACTCCTCAAAGATAACTCTGTTAACAGATTGGTTTATATTTTTTCTGATTTTCTTTCTTCTTTTTCTTATTTCCTTTCTCTATTCTACAGCTGCTTGTTACTTATTTATTCATTTGAAACGGGATTCTGCTATATACATATATGCAATTTTAATTTTCAGAAACGAGATGAATTTTGTTTCTTTGTAAACTAGTAGTCATTTCCATAAGGTTGATTCGTGTGTGGAGGATTAAAGTTGCACTATTACACTATGAAACGTTAAACCACACTACATACCCTAAAATGTAAGCAAAGTTATTTTAACTTTTCAAGCTTCAGTTTTCTATAGGTAAAATGGGGGTCATAACAGCACCTACTCATAGAATTGTGAGGTATTTAAAGTAAAATCATACAGGTATGTGTATATCCTCTGCAAATTTAGTTAATATTCTTCCCTAAATTATTATTCTTTGACTAGATTTTTTTTACTTTAAGGTATCTTTTTTTTTTTAAGATTTTTTTTGGGAATTTGGGAAGGGGAACATTGTGTTTTTCCAGGACTCATGAGCTCCAAGTCAAGTTGTTGTCCTTCAATCTTAGTTGTGGAGGCACAAGCTCAGCTCCAATCCATCCGCCGCTTTCAATCTAGTTGTGGGCAGGTGTGGGGGGGAGCCGTAGTCCACCATCCCATGCAGAAGTAGAACTGGCAACCTTGTTGTTAAGAGCACACACTCTCACCAACTAAGCCATCTGGCCACCCATTGGCAGCTCAGCGGCAGCTCAGCTCCGGCGCAGCTCATTGACCCATGTGGGAATTCAACCAGTGACCCTGTTGCTCAGAGCTCACATTCTAACCAACTGAGCCACCCGCCCGGCCCTACTTTAAGGTATCTTTATGGTGTGTATCAAATGTGTAAATAAAAGCTAGTTTAACCCATAAAAATATTCATATTATTCTAATCAATTTGCAGCTTAGAAATTTTAAAATTATTGTTTACTAAAATATTCATCTAATGTAGTCTTTAGAACATGGCTGTAAACATGTTCATCATTATATTCATAAGCAAGCATATATTGGGTATCTTCATAACAGGTATCAAAAGATATGTTTATACACAATAATCTTATACTAATGTTGCACATATGTTGTTCACACTGAAATAATCATGACTAAAAATGACAGTAAGACTAGCAATAATTTGGTACAATTGTTTCAATAATAATGTGACAAAAGAGGCATTTGCAATAATGGAATGCATAACACATGTCAAGCACTATATTAAGTATTTTTAGGAATGACTTCATGTATTTTCCCAACAACCCTATGATACAAGTTCTAGGGCATTCTCATTTTCTAAGTGGGAAAACTGAGCCTGAGAGAGGAGACGTAATCTACCTAAGCTCACATCACTGAGCAGCGGGGTAGACTTTTTTTTTAATCAAAGTTTATTGGGGTGACAATTATTAGTAAAGTTACACAGGTTTCAGGTGTACAATTCTGTAATACATCATCTAGATATCACATTGTGTGTTCACCACCCAGAGTCAGTTCTTCTTCCATCACCATATATTATACCCTTAAACCCAGGCAGTCACAGAGACCTTGTCCTTTACCCTGCACCCTACTGTCCCCTCTGACTCTAATGATAAGTTTTGTAGTAAACTAATTTGAGAGGAAACCAGAACACATTTGTAATTTATTCTTCAAGCTAGTAAAAAGGAATTAGAAGAAACTCTCTTACTATGAGTACTTCCAAGATCAGTAAGTACTGCCTTTTAAGTGTGATGATACAGTTCTAAACACCTCTATATGCATAAGCCCAAATATTCAGAATATCTCTTTTCCCTGGATTATCCAAAAAGTGAGTCTTGTATAATAACCCTAAGCTCTGTACATGTTGTGCCTGAGTATATTTATTTATGCATCTTACCGTTGATTAAATGGAAACTATGTGTATTTAAGTATAGAATTTAGTCTTCATGGTGGTTGAGATATCCTAAATGAAGCAACATAAAACTCCAATGAAAAATGAAAATAAACTATAAAAGTATATTTCTAGAAAAATAGTCATGATTACTTATTTGTTTACTAATGGCATGTTCTATGGTATTGATTTGTCCCAATCAGTGTGATTACAAAAAATAAAATGTAGGTTTTTCTTGTTTTTCTTTTACTATGTCTTGTCCTATAGATGATCCACACTATTGAAATGCATTTTGTACTTTATTACACTTAATAATAGGATACCAGAATGAAGGTGAACGTGAGAATAAGAAAAAAAATGATTTAGAAAGACAAGGAATGTAGCTAGAAGGGTGAAAAGATCCATTAGAGTGCTAAGACGAAACAGGTAGCAACATGAAAAAGAAAAGATAGACCACCCCTTACAACCTTCAAAGAATGTAATGTCCTGAGATCTAAAATTTCTCATAAATCACCATCATGTGCAACTTATCATAGAAGGCAATAACTTTACAAATTAAAAATATGTTTTCTGTTTACAGCAAATACAGGACATTCACCTGTTGAATATGTCTGGAACTCCTGCTGTGTGTCCCAGAATCACTTTCATAGGCCATTGTATTTTTCCTGTCACTTCCACCAGAAGATATTATTTACTACTTCGGAAAATTTCTGTGTGTCCAGTGTTGGGTAATGAAAAAATATTTACACCAGCCTCTCACAGTGTATGTTAATTCAAATTTGTGCTTTGAGAAAATTGCAAATTATTGCCTATCTTATATTGATGTTTAAGAGATATGGTACTCGAAACTATATTTGAAGAATCCTTAGTTTGGCATACTGTGTATTTGAGTAAAAACTAGACCCTGTAGAATCATTAACTCTATAAAGGTTCTCAATAGAATTGTATATTTGTTGTATTTGGATTATCAGGAAGATGTCTGACATGAGATATAAAAGGTTAATTACTGGCAAGTGAAAGTTGGTGACGGGTTGATTTGATTGCTCAAAAGTAGGAGAGGTTTGTTAATTCTCTGAGGATTTAATGTCAAGGTGTTGGTGTGTTTTAAGTAATATTCAAACGATTTACTTAATCCACATACTTTTCCATCACTAATTCTACCAGTTCATTATATCATCCAGGGAAACACTTTAACTTGCAAATGAGACTAGAAGTGATAGCTTGTCACTAAGAGAAATAGGTTCAGAAGAAAGTGACCTTATGACAATTTACAGCTAAATAATACTCAGTGGATGCCAAATAGTCTGCTGAGCTAAATACACTGCTAGCTGTCACATAAGAGAAAATGTTATCAAGAGCAGCAGCATCTTGGTTTAAAGATGTTCAAGGAATATTTAGGGAAAGTACAGCCAGGCTTTACCTTCCTAATAGCAAAAATTAGGACCCTCTTGGGAAAAAGCTCAACTTTTTTTATCTTAACTAGTACATAAATCCAGGTTGATGGGAGGCATTTATCAAGTATAACTAAATGAATAAATATCAATTTGCCTCCATCTTTTTCTAATCTTACATTTCTTATGTACTATTTATGACATATGTAAATTGTATTCATTTTTATGTAAAAATCAATAAATATACAATAATATTATATATCTACCTATCTATGCATTGATACTTTAAAAAAACTTTAAAGATCATATTGTTTTAATTATCATGACAGCTCTATGAAGAAAGCAGGAAAATTTTTCTTATCTTCATTTTATTTATTTATTTATTTATTTTTTAAAGATTTTGTTGGGGAATTGGGGGAGGGGAACAGTGTTGGGGAATTGGGGAAGGGAAATAGCCAAGTTGTTATCCTTCAATCTTAGTTGTGGAGGACGCAGTTAGCTCAGCTCCAAGTCTAGTCACACCTCTCAGCTCAAGGTGCAGTGTTCAATTTGTTGCGGGTGGGCATAGCCACTATCCCATGCAGGAGTCGAACCAGCAGCCTCGTTGTTAAGAGCAACTGCTCTATTCACTGAGCCATCCTAGCAGCAGTTCAGCTCAAAGAGCCGAGTTCAGTCTTTAGTTGCGGGCGGGCATAGCCCACCATCGAACAGGCAGTCTTGTTGTTAGGAGCATGTGCTCTCACCAGCTGAGCAATCCTGCCACCTGTTGGCAGCTCAGCGGCAGCTCAGCTTGGGCGTAACTCACTGGCCCATGTGGGAATCAAACCCTGTTGCTCAGAGCTCACACTCTTAAGCAAGCTCTTAACCAACTGAGCCTTATCATTTTAAAGATAAGGAAACAAAATAAAGATAAGGGTTAAGAGATTTGTCCAAAATCACATCAATTCTACATGTTAGGACTTGGTCTAAAACCTTAACCTCTCCAAAATAATTAACCATCTTGTTTTTATAAATGATAGCATCTAGTGGTGGAAGACAGATCAAGTTTGTATGTGACAGAACACTGTTTATGTACAATAATTATTAAATATGTTATAATAAAAATACTCTAGGTTGACCAGAAGTTTTAAGATTTACTTTTACATGTATATAAACATTTATTTATAACCTTAATAATAAACATTTAGGTACCTCCCAAAAGACATGCCACGATACTGAACACTTAAAAAAAAACAAAACAGCATATTGGCATCAGATCCATATACTCAAAATCGAAAGTCTAATGATTACAAAAATGTACACTGTATTCATAATATCTAAATTAAGTAATATTTTTTATTTGGCTGGAAAAGAATGGTATTACAATTAATTAAAAGTATAAAACACTAAGTAAGAAATTAATGGAAGCATTCTAATTTTGATTTATAATACATCAAAATAGAGAGTCCATTTCTGTAGCACCTATGATTATCAGAACTTCAAAAGAAAAAATCAGGTATTCATGTTACCACTAGATAAAAATTAGCATAACTTTGGCCATCATTTTTTTATACTTGTATTAGTCCTCCCATCTTAAAAAAATAAAAATAAAAGGACTTTATGACTGTTGAATAATTGAGATTTTTAAATGTCCTGTGAGTTTCAAAATCTAATCTTGGTTTGGTTTGCAAAGGCCAAAAACTGTCACTGAAATTTCTTAATTTTAAGTCAATCACCCTGTTTGAGGAAAAGATCTCAGAAGGTTTGAATCTCAACTAAACAGATCAACAGTTGATCTTGATTTAATTTACTAAACAATTTCATTTAGCAGTATAGAGACTTAGATTCTTTCCATAAGAGTACAGTCATCTGGAAGGATTCTGCTAATTGGTCCAATTTATCTTTGTTCACCTTTATTGTTAAAGTACATTGCAAGGACTCAGAAATACCTATTTGTCACAAACCCACTGTTGAAGCAATACATGGCAAATCAATACAGATTTTATTGTTTCACAATTAATCTGCTGTATTACACTGTGCAGAAAATATACTAGCTCCTTTTGCCATGTAAAAGCAGCATATTTGAGAGTCTTAGGCTTACTCAGTTTCCAGGTCAAACCTCATTCCTTAATTGGACATGAGTTCCTAAAACATTTCTCCTATGGTCAGATAGTTAAACTGTGCTATACATTTCAGGTTCTGGTGTGCTCAGAACCTCAGAGATTTCTGGTTACCTTCTGAGATCAGGAAATGCACTTTTTTATTAAGCATAGGTGACTAATTAAAATATTATGGTTCGTTATATAAATTAGATACAGCACCTAAGTTTCAAATAGTAAAACAATTAGATACATTTGGTGATGAGTTCATTCTTGCTGCCTCTCTCACCCAATGTAAGGGAAGGGTGGGTCCAGAAACACAGTATAAATGAGAGATGACTTTAATTATGTCTACGATGTCCACACCAAGAAAAACCAGTAAGGTTTCTTTATGCTACACGGTATTTCTATAGCTTCTATTTATTTATAAAGATAAATTACTTGATAATGATAATGATTACTTGATAATGCTAAATACCTAATTTGGTAAATATCTAATTTCTATCTCTCCTGAGGATGGGTTATTTTGAGCAATGTTAAAATATATTATAAATGCTTTATTTATTTCACTTATTTTATTTTTTTTAATTTTCTAATTAGATTTCATTATTACTGCAGTAGAAGTACACCTTATTTCTCAAAGTAACCCTGATTAGCATTAATAACTGGCAAATTTTATAGACATCAAATTGTAGGAAGGGCATACACCATAGTTCTCAAATGATTTGTATACATAACTAACATTTTTATTCTTTTTTTTTTAAGATTTTTATTGGGGAATTGGGGATGAGAACAGTGCTGGGAAATTGGAGGAAGGGGAACAGACAAGTTGCTGTCCTTTTGTTCTTCAATCTAGATGTTGAGGATGTTGCTTCACTGGCCCAAGTTGGCATCATCATTGCGCTCTTCCCAGGCGAGGCCGATAAGTCGCCGGCGTCTGGACAGCTGCTCACAGCGGCTGCTGGCCGCTCACGCTGGCTGCCAGTTACATACGGTAGCCCATGGCAACCCACTGCCACAGGGGCTGCAGCCCACGCTGTCGCCAGCGACTTCTTAGCTGTAGAGGGCAGTGTCATTGGCCCTCATATGTGGGATCCCAACCGGGCCCTCTGGCATCCCAAGTCAGCTCTTAACCACCAGCCACTCGACCGGCCCTAACATTTTTATTCTTGATAGAACCATAGACAGATCAAAATATAATTATTTAACTTATCAGACTACTGGTTCCTAAATATAGTAGCTGTTTTATTTATTTTTAATTTCCTTCAATGTGCAAATAGACAAAACAGAATTTGAGACCAGACATTTCAGGACAAGACACAGTCTGTTAATTTGTTAACGACTATATATTATGATGGAATTAAATTTCAAAATCAAATTATTGGAGCACAAAATAAGCTATGAATGAGCTTTGTGATTAAAAAAATAAAAACCTAATAAGGCTTTACTTATATTCTATAGAATATTGATTTCACAATATCTTTAATGCTGGGTATACTCATCCCTTCAAAAGATAGCCAGTTCTGCCAGAACTTAAGTGAATGAAAAATTTTATTATTTCATACTTTAATATGTGTAATAAATGTGTGAATGTGTAATAAATGTGTAACATGTAAATTTTCTATTTTTCATATTGCATACTTACCCAGACTCTAATTTTATTGATTAGGCAGTTTTGAAAGATTTTTTGTTTTCCTACTGGAAAATAGTGAGGTTTAGAAATAAGTATTTTCTATGGAACTGATAATCAATCCAAAATAGGACATTTGCCAGAATTAGCCAACAAACTGTCAACTCACCCTCCCCCTTTGCATTTGTGGAGAGTGTAAGCCTTACTTATAATCAATGCAGTTCCTCTCACATTTCAAAATATACTTTTGTAATGGAGTTAATAGGAAAAAAAATGTATAACAAAAAACACTTAAGTGTTATCTAATAGTTCTGAATGCATTTAACACCAATGATTTATGTCTTTATCTTAACATAATAATGCCCAAGGCTTATTCCCAATATTTTGTTTCCTAAAATATTTTTCTCTATTCTAATTTTTGACACATGAAAATCAGCTATAAAATAACTGGAGAAACATACTTGGAAGCAAAATTAAGGATTTATTATTTCATTTCTAATCAGTTATCTACCAAATGCCCACCCAACTTATTCAGATTTTCACGCCATCTTATTTGCTCAGTAGCTTCAAAAATAGACTAGACATGAATTAGAATATTAGTATCTAACAATATGTAGAATTACAAAACATATATCCAGTTTAAGTTGCAATGAATTTAGTTTTACTATCAAGTAGTGATACATTTAAAAATTATAATCAGTCAATTTTTCTGCTAAAATGTTTCTTAATGTGCTAAAACCATATAGCCACCTTTATTTATTACCAATAATAAAACTGAAGTGCTAAACTTATCAAATTCAAATCAATTCAGTGACATACATCTCAGTGAAACGGTGTTTAAGCAACACAAAACATACTAAAAAATTGAAAGGTTCATTGCCTTATAATCAGAAACAGTTAGCTTTAAACTTCAATCAACCAGATGACACATTTGCCATTTCTCAGTTGTGTTCATAGTGGGAAGTTTTCAAGAACGTGTGACATTTCTTAAACTTGTTATCTCATGTACCCTTATTTATGAACCTCATGTTGATATGTTAAACCAAAGGACAGGAAGAAGACAGCCACAGTTCCATTAAAATATATCCATCAGCATTGGCAAATACCCTGCCTGGTGTGAAAGGATCCTTAATTTCCAAAAGGAAATACTTACTATCTCCCATTTCCTCAGTCCTTTTTTTTCCTCTTCCTTCCTTCCTCTATTCCTCCTTCCTTCCCTCCCTACCTTCCTTTCTTCCTTCCTTTCTTCCTTTGTCCAATAGTGCCAACTAACTTGGAACAAGAAGGGATTAATTGCCCTAGTGGAGACATCAGGGGTCATATATTAGAATGAAAAAACAGTGAATAAATAAAATACTGCTATATCCAAATAACTGTGAGACCCACAAATCATTGTTCTCATAAATTAAAGAATGATAATCCTTCAGTAATTTTTTAGCTTTATATGAAATATAAACATATATTTTCAGTAATTTTATAAAACTTCAACCAAAGGAAGGGTGTTGAATTAATGCATTCCGTCAGCTAGTGCTTTCTGCTACATCTTATGTAAGGAAAATAGAAGTATCAATAGGTGTGGAGTGACAAGTTAAGAAAGCAATTGCAGTACAAAAGCTGAGCATTTCTAGTTTAATAAACCAAGCCTCACCTTTCGAAGTGGTCTGACTGGGTCATTTCTATTCTAACCCTGTTTTGATCTTTAATTTGAACGCAGCCAGGTTCAAGTTACAGAGATCATTTCCTTCCAACATTTGATTTTTCTGTCATTTTTACAGGAAAGTAGAAGATTTTTTAGTGTCACTATATGTTCTCTATTCCCTAGCTGTGATAATTTGAGCTACTGTAAGAATCCTGGGAATTTTTAATAATAGTTGAGGTCCCATTAAACTTAGTTCTCAATAGCTTCTTAGAGTTTATTCATCAAATAATTCAGGGTATAAAACTAGCACATAAACATTAATTGAACAGCCATTAAGCAGTATGACTGTTTGTTTTTGGTTGATAGAGGACATAAAGCTTTGTGCCCTGTGGTGGCAAACAATTAGGTCTTATGATGAACATGCCATTAAATGTAGTAATACCAGACTTAGACCAGTTCCGCTTTACAAAGTAGCAGTCAGCTGTCGTCAGAAGATCGCCTGAGTTATAGGAAGTCATATTTTCACTGTCATGGCTTAGCTGCTTATAAATACTGTAGTGTGCCTTATGCCTTATGCTAATGCAATGACTGACTAATGGTTGTCATTATCTTCATTCAGTCTCATAAAAAACTTCCTCAGGAGAGACTGATCGTAGCTAGAATGCTGCTTAAAGTTGAACTGTTTTTCTAAAACACAGAATATAAAAAGCACTTAAGTACAAGAGGTTGGATGGGTAATTTATTTTGTTTTGAGTATGTCTGACAGCTGCTACTTTTGTTAAATTTGCCATGAACCAAATTGATGTCCCATATGGGAATGCCTTATAGACACTTATATGTGTAATTGCATAATGCTTTAAAGTTGCTCTGCCCATCTGGGACTATAGGTGAAGATGTGAGATCCAAAAACCGAAAGCTGGAATACATCGGACACTGACTGTGTGGAGGGTCAAAGATTTTAACAATGGAGGTGAGTCCTCTCATAGAACACAAACCATTTCTGATTTCACTTATGCACTCTGCTTACAAAAAACAGGAACAGAATGTTTCATTATGAACCTGAAAAGAAATGCTTACATGGATGAAGCAGCTCTTTCCACCTCATAGAAACTAACTGGGACATTAATGCCAAACAAGTGAGAAACTTTTAGTTTTATTATACGTTGTAGCTGCATAGCAGTAATGTGTTGATTCTCAAATGCACGTGGTTTTCATGGCTTGTATCACCAGAAGTAAATATTATGAATTTCTGTGTTACAGAGTAAAAACCCAAACTAAAATCAATTCATAAGAAAAATATATTGTGTTGAGAGAATGTGATAAATATTCACACTATTGCTGATAAGAAGGGGAGCAGGGGACGAAAAGTTCCTGAGGAGAATAAATGTCAGCCGCCATACCTGAATGGATCTTTATGGAGCCTCTGCCTAAAGAGTTATTATAGTTGTCTTTTCTAATATCACCTTTGTGTATTGGAGGGAATGTTCAGTTCTCTCAGCAAAAGGGCTGATATATAGTGGGCTTCCAATAAATGTTTGCAGAATTAAATGGGGTGGAATGGAGCAGAATGGAACAGACTATGACCATGATCATTTGTTCCCTCCTAAAATTCTAATTTGGTCTGAAACAAAAGATGGAATAAACGTATGGCTGCATGAGTGGTCAGTGATATTGATGACTCAGAAGAAAAGATTCTGTTTGTTTTTTTATACATACTCCTATTTAAAAAGGACTTAGAGCGTATAAATTACAATATTTATGTTTGTTTCATGAGACAGGAATTGTATAAAATATTTCAGTAAGTTTCTCTTGAAAGCACTTAGAATAATTTTTTTTTAAATGAAAGTTCATTTCCCAGGACTTTATCTTCAGAGAGAACTTAGGAAAGACTTCAGCTAAGTTTTAAATAATACAGAAACACCACACCTCCTTCTATTTTGTCTGAGATGGGCTTGGAAGAAGGCAGCACCATACTTTTTTGCCCATCTTGAATCTGACCCAAACATAACATCTTTCCAAAGAGTCCCACGTAACTGCACATGATAATGCTCCCTTAGAAATTTGCTTTCAGCTAGAAAATATATTGTAGATATGGTGAGCATTTATGCCTGTTGTCCCAGTGTAATCATTAATAGCACCACCTTTCCCTATCAGATGTGACTCCAGTATGGATGACAAATTATGTAACCTTATCTGTAAATAATAATGAAATAATAATAATAAAATAAGCTTTATTGGAAGCTCGCTATTTGTCAGAGACTTTGACATGCTTTCGTGTATAATAAATTCTTCACAATAACTCAATGAGGGAAGTATTTTATTGTCCCCGTTTTACAGTTGAGAAAACAGAGAGAAATTAAATAGCATTGTCCTACTCTCAAAGTGGACAAATCTGAATCCTAACAAAGGTCTGACTCTATAACAACATATGCCAGAAGATGATATACTATCTTCCGATTTGCTGGTCAGTATGATTAACTTGGTCTTATTGAATGCATGCAAAGATTATCAATAGTAATGTGTTATTCTTCCTAGCTGTTATATTTTTTTAAGGACTGTGCATTTTAAGAGGCAGGAAAAGAGCACTGAATTAAATTAAATCAGCTGATTTTTTTACTACTACTTTAATGATAATAGCAATGGTTTATTAAGTGACTAGTTACTCCAGGGACTGTCCTTGGGGTTCCCCTATGTTCTCTCACTGAATCTTAAAACAGCTGTGTAAGTCAGTATAATGGAGCCCCACAAAGGTGTATGAAGTGCTTTTGCTGTGAGCCTTAAATTGGTTCAGAGGTTAAAAACGAAGAATGTGGGATTAAATTATTTCAGCAGGCCTCTCCAATCTCTGACCTTCTATGACTAGATTCAATGACTAGATAATGGGGGTAACCGATTATCAAGATATAAGGCATGGAATCTGGATGCTGAGGAAAAGTCCCGGAGGGCAAAGAAACTTCCCAACACCTCATTTTTTAATCTCTAATTAGTCTTATTATTATTATTATTATTTGTTTCAGGTGTACAAAGCAACATAATAGTTAGACATTTATACCCCTCAGAGTGATAACCCTCCTCCCCCAAGCTACTACCTCATATTTATATTAACTGTCATTCATCGAGTGCTTACCGAGGGCATGTGCTTCACAAACACTTGTCTTTTCTTTTGCTTTTCTCCTCACTGCAGGCCAAAGAACAAGAGGCTTTGGATTGGAACCAACGTAAGTTTAACTGCACTATGCTAGTAATAGCATGCTTCTCTGAAATTGCCTGGGGATTGTCCTGACGGGGGGAATGTAAGGGTGAAGTTCAGGGAATCAATAACGCAGCTAGACTTAGCTAGTTTGCAGTTTGATCCACCCTGATATTCAGCTGTTTTCTCTGTTTCTCCCCTCACTGATTAACTTAAGAGCTCTGTTTTGTTCCCTTTCTCAAGTCTGCCCATACCTCATTAATCCATTTAATTAACAGAACCCTAACCTGAAAAGAACAATTTCTTAATCCTCAGGCGCCCAGACACCTGAATCCATGTGCAACTCCCTTGCAGTTTTTATTGGTGACCCATAAAGCCCCAGGCCGTGGTGGCCGAATGCCAGTCCCGAGATAACATTAGCTTAAAACAGACCAGACCCCAGGAAGCCATGTCAGCCCTCAGACCTGCCTGACCGATTCCCCCTTTCCTTTGTTCTTCTTGTGTATCTATAAAACCTTCTGACCAGCCTAGGAATGGAGAGATGGCCTTTGGACAGGAGTCTGCCATCCTCCCAGAATTCTGGCATTCTGAATAAACCTGCTTTTCTTTCCATCAACCTTGTCTCTCAATTTTTCAAGTGGCAGGCAGCCAGACCTTAGCAAGGTATCACTATGAATAACAGTCACTGGATTAAAATATATGTGGAACATATTAATAAGCTAATTATACAGATTAAAAGAGAAGTTAATTTAGGCTGGGATTGAAAAAGCTGGCTTCATAGAAGAGATGAGATTTGAATGAAAGGTCAGATATGGACAGAAGGTAGGTGAAACAGAGCTTTTTCTTTTCTTTTCCTTTTTCAGCTCAAAATTAAATCTTGCTCTTAAAGTTGTTTTTTTTTTTCTTCTGTGTTTCAGATTCCTAATTAGATTGGCATGGATTAGATAATAAAACTTATAACAATAAATACCTGGAAATGTTTGATTACCTTCTATTTACTCTATGATGTGGCTACACGCAACTCATATTTAAAGCCTTGCTTGAAAGCTTTTATATTATTATAAATTAACATTTATATCTGAAATAGACATTGGATCACAATTAGTAAATTGTGATTAGTAAATTATTGATTAGTAAATTAAGACTGCAAACTGCCAAAGGGCAGGATCTGTGTTTTATTCAAATTTGGTTTCTTAGATTTTTAGCATAGGCATTGGTATCTAGACTATGCATAATACATACTTCTTTGTTGAATTAATGATACATTTGGATTTACTTAGTTTATTCGTGCCACCTGTTTGTGGGGCAAATTCCAGTGGTCTCTGTTTGAAAGATAAAAGCATTTTACCTGTGAAGGTTTGGGTTTGTTAGTTTCTTGACCCAGGACCAATGAGCTGGCAAGACTTTCAACATCATTAATTTATAAGAGTAAGCTTTTAGGCCTGTTCTTTCCCTACAAAAATATTGAAGGGAAAGGAAAAAATAGTGGAAAAGGGAAAAAAAATTGCAAAGGGAGTTCTCCATCCAGGTTTATTTATGTCCAGAACAGCTGGCAAATCCCTCTTCTCAGACCAGTCTCCCCAGAGGAGCAAGCAGGCACCAAACCCGCGGGTGGGAAAACAAGGCTTGCAAGCTTTTCCAATCTCTCTATGTGCTGACCAGCCATTTTGTAGCATGGGGATGTTTTGTTATTGTGTTGGTTTGGATTATTAGCAGAGATTTTTTTAAAGGCACGGCTGTCAAAAAGATCACTAAAACTCTTTGTTTTACTGCATTACCTTTCCCCAGCACCAATCAAGCCAAGCTTCTTTAACGATTTTTTGTTTTTGATGTGGAAAAAATGTTCGGCGATATTCATAGTCCCCTAGTGGAATGTTATTATATAATACTTATGGAAACAGTTTCGGGGGTGGGCAGAGAAATAATAGGAAGAAGAAAGAATGGACCAAAACCAAAACACAGATGGAAAAAAGAGTATAGTGAGCTAATAACAGAAAGCTTTGATTTTATTATGTATGTATGTGTTTTGGAGAATAAAGGGAAATGTAGAATGCATCATCTAGTGTGTAGCTATGGACGTGTATTTATAAGATGTTTTTAGTGGTGAGACGGCTTTGATGATAAAGACAGCTACTTGTGTTGATAGTAGAGAAGGGACAGGTAGGACCCAGAAGAGGGAGCTTGGACAGAGGCAAACAGTACAGAATGCCTGTACACTCAGCCTTGGTGCCACTCTGGGGAAGTCCTGCTTGCTTTTCCCCACTGTTCCTGGTTCAGTTGACAGGGCTCCCCTAATGGGGCTTAAACAAATGGCCCCTCCTCCCTAAAGGACTCATGAATGAACTCCAGAAGTGAGGCGAGTCTGTAAGAGACACATGAAAGTCTTATTTGGATCAAAACCCAAAACTTCCGAGTTGCTAATTGGCATCTTAGTAACTCGACTGGCTGCAAAATAGCCTAAGAACGATGGTTTTGAAAATGTCTGGCGTCTGACTGAAGGCATTTATCTCTTGGCTATCATGAGTGGCTGCACTTTTTCAGCCTCCCCTCTCTCCTCTCCAGCTGCTGTGTGATTACCTCATCCTAGACAAGCCTGATTATCATCAGTGAAACACATCCCCAAAATAAACATGACTACATTATTCTTAATAAGCAGTGATTGAACATGAACATATCTAAAACACTTTTACTTCACACCGAGTTTTATAAAACAGTTGAAAATAAAATGAATTCATGTTTTAAGGCTATTTCAAGAGTGGATCATTTCCTCTATGGCATACATGTTACCTTGAGCCCAACAGCAGTTTTCATCAGCCACAGGCTCATGTGATCTGAGTATGCTCATCTCTTCTCAACTAGGTGTCCAGTGACTTGACTTTAGTAGCTTGTAGTGGATGCTGGGGGGACTGTTTATACCATGGAAATTGACAAATGCTATATCTTAGTCTGCTTAAGCTGTTAAAACAAAATACCACAGGCCACATGGTTTATAAACAACAGAAATTTAGTTCTGACAGATCTGGAGGCTGGAAGTCTGAGGTCAGGCTGCCAGCGCGGTCAGGTGAGAGCTTTCGTCCAGGTGGAAGACATCTCCCTCCATCCTCACATGGTGGAAGTGGCTAGGGAGTCCTGTGAGATTCTCTCTCTTTTTTTTTTTTTTTTTAATTGAGCCATCCTGCCACCTGTTGGCAGCTCAGCAGCAGCTCAGCTCGGGCCAGGAATTGAACCAGTGATCCTGTTGCTCAAAGCTCGCACTCTTGAACGAGCTCTTAACCAACTGTGCCACTCGGCCGGCCCTGGGATCTCTTTTATAAGCGCTCTAATCCCATTCAAGAGGGCACTACCTTCAAGGCCTAATCATCTCCCAAAGTCCCTCCTTCTAACCCATCACACTAGGCATTAGGATTTCAATATGTGAATTTGGGGCAACGCAAATAATCAGGGCATTTTTTTTTTCTCTTTTGCAGAGAACCAGTGAGCCAGTTTACCAGCACACCGCTGCATTACATGCACATTGTACAAGAAGAGGCCGGGGTCTCTGTGGTTGTGTCTCTGGGACTAAGATTATTGCTTTCTGGGTAATTATGTAAGAAGACACTGCTGAAGAAAGACTATATTTTGTTACTGTTAAGCTCATTTCTTTTATTAGCTGTAAATTAACCTCCCTGTGCCTTGGTCTCCCTATCCTTTAAAAGGGAACATAATAATACCTACTTCATAGTATTGTTCTGATGACTAAATGAGTTCATATATGTGATATACTTTTAAAAGTGCCTAGCACAGAGAAGGTGCTCAGTAAGTATTTTCTATTAATGTAACCAGGAGATGAGCCTATATGGTTTTTTTACAGTCTTCTAAAAGACTGCCTAATTTCAGTGTTGTTTTCCTTGTTGAGATTTTATATCTTTCAGAGTCCCATACCCTACTTCCACAGGTTCTGTGAAGAATGGTTACATGAAAGCACATCAAATCACTTTGAAATGCATAAAGCACTATGGAAATGAAAGGTGGAATAATTATGTTAAAGTCATCATCTTGAATTTTGTTTATACTGCATCTTTGAAATGAACATCAGATTTTTCTCTAGGCAGTTACTGCTCCTACAGAAACAAACACAGATGGTGCCCAAACCTCCTACTGAATAGTTTTAGGCAATGGCATTTATCAAAATACCGCAGGTCACTAAATGTACAAAGACTCAAAACAAACCCCACATCTCAGTGTCAGGGCAGCATGGTAATTTAGGCAAATAAGCCTGATTGAGAATTCAAGGATTTTCTGATTTCTAGAAAGTGCAACAGAAAATCTTACATGATTTTCGCGCTTAAATTTTACAAACTAGGATATTGAAATGCAATTTCTTTTAGAGAAAAAAAAGCAGTTTGTCTTCTGATGAGTGTTTTTAACCATATTAAAACTAATTTTGGGGGTGTGCATGCAGACGTTCTCATTTTAGGATGACCTGGCCAAGCAAAACAGAGAAAGAGGGGAAACACATTTTAACGATATTTATCTTACACTTAAACCTCCTAAGAACCCAGTCTTTGGAGTGCAGGGTTACCCCTGTGAGCAAAATAGCCCTGTGAATTCTATAACTTAATGCTCCCTGTTGGGTCTTGGGTCAGTTTGCCGTTGGATCCATTCCTTGTGCTTCCCCTGGCTCAAGGTGAGGGAGGGAGGTTTGGCCCTGAGGCTTCCTTTTCCAGGGAACTTGCAGCTGACTTCTGCCAATGGGGGCTTGGAGGTGGGACAATGGCAGAAGATTTGAGGTTGGGGAGACAGGAGGGGCCAGGGCGTTTCTCTTGACATTCAGCTTGTCTCCTGCACCTACTCAGGCAGCAGCTTTGTCTCTTCCATGCTGCACCTCCCACCACTGAAGCCGGCCACAGCTCCAGTTCTCACCAAGGAACCCAAGGCTCCTGGGTTACACTAGCCCCTCCCGGTACTCCCATCCTCCCAGCCTGGGACTGGTTGTGACTTGTTTCTTTTGCTAAACCAGGTCGCCTCACTTTTCCCCAATTGGCTTCATCTGTCTCTTTCATCACCTGTTTTGTGCTTTAATCAACCCCCTGTATTAGAGTCCTCCATTTAAATATTCCACATGAATCCTGCTTTCCTTGATTGGACCCTGACTGTTCCAAGACCTAACACAGACTACTGAATTCTTAGGCAAGTGACACTGTTGGAAGTGCAGTTTCTCTGTATTCATCCCAGAGATCTCAGAGGATCTCCTGGAGCCTGAACTCCTGCTGTCACTGTTCCCTTTGTAGCCTTTGTCCTCTAGTTGAATGAAGGTTCTACCTTGAGCCTGCTCTGTGCCATGGTCCTAAGATGGAGGCAGAGAAAAACTATTTTTCTTTGTTTCTGTTACAAGACACTCAGCCATTACACTTGATTGTTAGCTAGCCTGGCCCTCTTGTTGAAACCACACCCCTCAAATTCACTGCAGGGAGCTGATTTACAGCTGGTTGTTAGTAACTTTTCTAAAAAGTCACAAAGGATAATAGGGTCCCCAGATTATTTCCACATATGTTACCGATGGATCGGAATATGGATCTGTGAGCTATTAACCATTCCAAAATGCTATTCCTGCTGCTTTCTTTCCAAGGAAGGAAATTTGGGCCACAAAACAGCTCCATATTTTGAAATGGTTTTAGGGCATTGATAATAGTTCTAGAAATATACTCTTAATCCCAAAGTATCAAACTAGGGTTGTACACCCCATGCTTTTGTTAAACTTATTTTGGAATTTGAATGTTGAAACATACATTAATGCAGAGTTTCTAAAAATAATATTTTATAAAGATTTTTCACCTTTTTCCACATACCCCATCCTATTGCATTGCCTATGCTGCTTCTCCTTCCTGAAATGATCGTTTTCCTCTGATTTTCTTTTGTTCTGTTATGAATTCTCAAATAACCATATTTCCAGAAGTGTTCTCTGAACTTTCCTACTCATTGTCTGAGTGACTCCGCTTGTCCTGTTCGTGATCCCATACTGCGTTGTATGAAATACACTGTTCCTTTGTCTCACGTTAGCCTTTGAGCCCAAAAATGAAAGGACTGTGTTTCATCTTTGCACTCCAGTGCTCCGTAACTTCCTTGGCACTTAGGAATCATTCAAAATATATTCTTTGAACTGCGTCTTAACAACACTCTGAAAATTCCAAGGTCTCTCATGCTGGACAAAAATTAGTATTAGGGGGCCAGCTGAGTGGCTCAGTTGGTTAAGAGCGCGAGCTCTGAGCAACAAGGTCGCCAGTTAAATTCCTACATGGGCCAGTGAGCTGCGCCTGAGCTGAGCTACCGCTGAGCTGTCAACAGGTGGCAAGATGACTCAGCTGGTGAGAGCATGCGTGCTTAGCAACAAGGTTTCCGGTTCGGCTCCCGCATGGGATGGTGGGCTGTGCCCCCCACAACTAAGATAAAACACGGCACCTTGAGTTGAGTGGCGACGAGCTGTCGACAGGCAACCAGATGGCTACAGGACTTGGAGCTGAGCTAGCTGCGCCCTCCACAACTAAGATTGAAGGACAACAACTTGGCTGCTCCCCTTCCCCAATTCCCTAACACTGTTCCCCTTCCCCAATTCCCCAATAATTAAAACAAAATAGTATTATGATCATGAAATGAAAGGCTTTTATTGTTTTGGTTTCATTTATTGCATGAGGAATATTTTAGTAACAAACACATTGCAGACACTGGTTACTTCACAAAATGCCTAGTGTTTGTACCTGCATATACAAGTGCTTCTGTTTTGCTGAACAACATTGATAAATAGGGAAACAGGCACACAGAGGAACAGAGGCACTTTAACAAGTTTAGGACAGAGCTTCTCAATCCTTTGCCTTGTTTATGTTGTCTTTCACTACTAGTTGCATCCTCTTTCTATATCTGTCTTCCTAAATTTCAGTGCCCATCTAAATATATCCCCACTGCCTTCACCATCAATTAAGTAAATGCCATGTCTGTAATTCATTTCCCTTGAAAAGAATGAGCTCAACCGTGCTCTGTTTATTCCATTTAGGATGGCTCCTTTTGCACATTTTGGTCCATTGCCTCTGGTGTCGTTTCTCATGCATCTGTTTATTCTACCCAATTAGATTCAGAGCTTTGCAGTCAGAAGTACTTTTTCTATCTCCTCACAGCATGTTCAAAACATAAGCTTGAGAACTAAATATCTTCTGGATTTCACCAATATCTGTGCTAGTATTTTTAGTTTCTTGTCAAATGAACAAATTACTCTGCAGCCAGAACCCTGGGCATTTGGTCATCCACATAGGACACAGCTCTGGGTGGTTTCTTCTTTCCAGTCCAGGGAGTCTGTGGGCTGGGCTGGGCAACCCAGGGACTTCAAGACACCTTTGGCATTTTTCTTTAGGGCCAGGAATATACCTAAGCTACCTCCTGTAAGGGACTCACTACGGCCCTTCTAGTAATTCCCACCCTTGATAATTGGTTCTCTGTCACTGTTCATTTCCTTCATAGCACTTAGGATAATTTGTAGCTATACACATACATATAAAATCTATGTAGAATAAGCACATGAATAAAGAAGTTAAATTTATACAAATATGTAAAATATATAGTAGATATAAAGTCTATGTATATATATATATATATATATATGTGTGTGTGTGTGTGTGTGTGTGTGTGTGTAAGCAATACATGCAAAAAACTCCCACATGTATGAGCGTGCATATGTGCGCATTTTATGTTTTCATTTTCTCTTTCTGTCCACAGGTTTTCTTGACCACAACTTGCTATGACCACTTAACACCCAAGCCTAACACAGAGCGTGGCACATTGTAGGTACTCAGAAATAATTGTTGAATAAATAATATGTGAATGCATGAAGCTATAATAACAAAGAATTATTTCCAATCTTAGTCACATTATCTCAAGTATTACAGTGAAAAAGTGAAAAGAGAAGTAGAAGCATAGAAAAAGAAAGGAGTCGATGTGCTCTACAATCCAAAATTTCACAGATTTATAACCTGTCTCCTCCCAAAAAGAGGCTCACAAAGTTCTCTGTTTTTGCCTGGAAAGGGGAAAGAGGAAGACAAGCGTCGCTGCTGTCCATTGCTGGCGCTACCCACTAATAAACACTAGAGATAGTTTAGCAAAAAGTTAATGATTTCCAAAATATGAATTGGACATTCCTACATTTTCTGTTCTAGCCTTCTGTTTTCTCTCTAGAGCACAAGCCTACTATCTTTAGAAGATATCCATAGTATGTACACTCTTTTAGCCTACATAAAAATTCTGATCACTAAAAAGAAAGAGTGGGACTTAATTACAGGAGGGAGCAGTAGAGTGTAGTGGTTGGCAGGTACTGTGAGCTGGGCTGCCTGGCTTCAACTCTTGGCTCCACTGCTTTCTAACTGTGAGATTGTAGGCAACGTATGTAACCTTGTTTTATTTCTGTATCCTCATTGGTAAAGTGGAGACAATACTAGCACCTAACTCATAGAGCTTCTTATGGGGTTAAATAAGTTAGAACTTGTAAAGCCCTTAGAATAGTGCCTGGCACATAGTAAACACTCAGTAAATGTTCAATAATCATATCCTTATTCTTTGTATTACCATTGTTGCTGATATCGTCGAATTAAGGCAGGTTTACTTCTAATACAGAATGGATAAATTCCCATTCTACAGACAGAGAATGCACACATAAGTAATAGTAAATATACTATATTTAATTATATACTAAATTATATACTAATATAAATAGTAAAAAAGGAAATATAGCTGTTGAAACGCATGGTAGAAGGTTAGAACTCTAAGATTTTATGTCCTGTTGATAGTTTTTCTTTAATCCTTACTCCTGATAGAAAATGTTATTTCATACACCTTTTAAATACTTAATGATAATGATTACTCGTATTTCATCTCCCATGGTCTAAAAGATTTAGAGAACAGCTGAAGCAATCTACTTTTTAATAACCCCAGCCTTGTTAAGGAATCATAACAAATTTAATTTGATGACTGTCAAACCTGTTCATTCAAAAGCTATTCATATTCCCCAGAGCTGCTTGAATTCCTTTACTTCATCAAGAAAGACATTAAATTTTCCGTACATAATACAATAACACCTTTAGCCCTTAAAAAAAGAAAGGGGGGGAAAAAACCTTCCCCACCTAACTGCACCCCTCCCTGCTTATTTGTTCTTTATGAACATATTTATGTATTTCATTTGACAAATATTTAGTTTCTATCATGTGCCAGGCATTACCTTAGAAGCTAGATTAACAACAACAAAAAGCAATAAAACAACAAAAGGCAGTGAATAAGACAAAGTCTCTGTTTTCCCTAAAACCTGGAGTCTAGAGAGGGTTTGAAGCAATAAACAAAAACATAACATCTCAATTACGAATTGAGATCATTATTATGCCAGCAATAAATGGAAAGCTTGAGACAGAGTAATAAGAATGGGTGGTAGGGAGGGTGAGG
>NW_017732335.1:473382-476359 GCF_001890085.2 Hipposideros armiger | reverse complement strand
AAGCAATGTGTAACCAATGACCATGGCTGTACCCCAATAAATTTTTTTTTAAAGTCCAAATACCTAATAAATCCAGTTGCAGAGTTGAATGAAGAGTGTTTTTCTTGAAGATGATATTATGGTTACCAAAGAGCCTCAGGAGCTTTTCTGAACGTATTCAAAGCCCAAACGTTAAAAGCCATATTCTTCACAACTTTATAAGTTAAAGAAACCAGAATAATATCTTCTTAATAATGGGCAGATCAATAATCTGTACTGAGGTATCTCTTTATAATTCCCAAGTGCTATCATTTGTTTACCAAGAATAATGCTCATATAAATGTTTTGTTTTCTTATATAATAAATGATTCTCTAGAGAAGAAAAGGAGTTAGAATATATTTTTTTTAACCCACAAAAAGCAACATAGAAGACAAAAGGTAGTTGTCCTCTGAGGGACATACATATACTGTGCATATCTGGCCCTTCCTACTCCACTAGATCTGGAAGGGCTCTAAACACACACTATTTTAAGGCACTTGGTGCTCTGAGAGCTCATTTAGTGTTCACCATAGGAAAAAATACCTCTATTTGGAGCGCTGTGTGATCATTTCCATAACGTTCCTGTAATTGGAAACTACCAACAGGAAAGGTTGGCACTGTGCAAAAATATGAATGTTTTCTAGCTGGCCTGCAGGAATTGTCCAAGACCGTGCGATTACTGAGTGACTGAACGCGGTTCTGTGCACTTTATGTGGACTGCTTATTCAGTCCTCCTGAGTGGCTGATACGGTATTCCCATTTTACAAAGAAGGAGACTGAGGCTCAGAGGCATGAAGTAACTTTCCATAATCATACAACTTGTAAATATTAAACTGAAAAAAAAAAAGGAAACTGTTCAAGGCACAAAAATGGCTGTGTTTATTGGGAGAAATCTGAGAGATGTACCACCATCACAATCAGCCTAAATAGCACAGTTTTACTTACATGGGTAATTAGGGGTGTTATCAAAGATTATGTAAGGAAAATAAGGGCGATTCATTGTCAAATGAGTTGGAAACACAAATATTTATTTACCGGACAAACGTTTCTGAACCTTTAATGTACTGCGATGCTCTATAAGGCCCCAAGGGGGGATGGAGTTTTTCCAACAATTTGACCACTGATCTCCTTTCTGCCCCCTCCTACACACAGCATTTGGGGGTAGCACTCCAGGAAATGCTTTGGAAAATACTAACATGAGTATGCTAAGGTTATCAATCACTTGTGCCTAATCTCCATGGACTACTCAAATGCCACATGTCCTTCATGAAAACTTTCCGGTTTCCCTCATCCCTAGAAGAAATTTCTTTTTTTCGAATCTTGTTTTGAAATTTCTGATATACAGTAGTTAGCTTATGACATAACCTGTAACTACAGGATTTAAAAAAAATTATATATATCAAAATATATATACATATATATGTATAATGTGTATGTACACATACCAGAACACACGTGCACACACACACACCTTTCACATTCATCTGAATTTACACATTCAGATGAGTTCNAGAGACATTGAAGCAACAGGAAGGAAGGAAGGAAGGAAGGAAGGAAGGAAGGAAGGAAGGAAGGAAGGAAGGAAGGAAGGGAAGGAGGGAGGAAGGGAGGGATAGAAGAAGGGAGGAAGGAAGGGAGGAAGGAAGAGAGGAAGGAAGGATTCAGATTGCTGAGAGAGGAACTCATTCCGGGCAGAATGAACAGCAGCGCAGAAGGCGAGATGGTGGTATGGCGAAGCACACACGCAGGCACTGGACACTGGTAAACAATGGCGGATGGCGTGAGAAGAAGGGGGAGGGGCAGGGACAGGTTAGATTATGCAGGGTTTTCTGGTTTGGGTATTCTCAATGTGGAACTGGACACTGTGAAAAGGTGTTTAAACAAGAAGGTAGCATGAGCATGCTGTATGTTTCAAAAGATAACCTTGGTTGCTGTATGGGGAATTTATGGAAAGAGGATATGAGTAACATAAGAAGACAACCTAGCAGAATGTTAAAGGAATCCAGGCGAGATTTGTAGCTTAGACTCAAGTGTTGGCAATGGGGGTGTGGAAAACTGGATATGAGAGGTGTTAGGAGGTAGAAATGACAAAATGTGATGATGGATTAGATTGGAAAGGGAGGAACTGTGTATGACTCTTAAGTTTCTGCCTCAGCTATTAAATGAGAGTTCATTTACCAAGAAGGAAAAACTGGCGAAGTACCAGGAGTTCTGTCTTGATCGGGTTAATTTCATGATACGTATGTGACACCCCAATGGAGATGTTAAATAAGCATTCAGTTATACTGATGTGAAGCTGTTATACAAGTGAGCCAAAGATGACCTCTCTGTACTGGCCCCTAAATCTTTTATTTCTTCACTGCAGGTTCATTAGCTCAAAAGCTGGCCAGAAACAAAATCAAATTTTTACACATCCATTTATTTGATTTTCTTTTTCTTTTTTTTCGGTCACAGAACTTTATTTTTAAACCACTTTTAAGTACCCAAGCATTCCATTTAGTTTTAAAATAGACCAAACAAGCAGATTTTTTAAAGCCCTTTAGAGCCTGCCTGTTTTGTACACCTCCACGAAATCTCACCCCGCATCTGCTAGCAATAGATAAACCATGGGCCATAAAGACCCCCAGCCACTGCTGCCCTTCTGAGCTCTCTGACCCAGACAGAGGCTGCCTGCTACGCATGTGAGCAACATTGCCTACACACAGAAGCCCCCTTTCCAGTTCCCCTCTCTCCCAGAAATTCCTTCATCCTCCTCCGCTTCTGAGTAGCAGCCATGAGCCTTTGTCTCTCTAAACAGGCTCCTGTGAGGGACTTCCCCAATCTGTCAAAGCAGCTCCCAATAAAGTGTGTGTGCGCTGCTGCCACCTTGTGGTCAAAGGTTTGTCCTTGCTCAGCCACAAAATCCCTTGGAACCCCTTGCAAAAGCTCAAAGGAAAAATCGGCCCTCAGATGTCTCAA
>NW_017732335.1:462018-467551 GCF_001890085.2 Hipposideros armiger | reverse complement strand
TCTTCCCCAAGGACACAATTTCATCGACAACTGGCGGCTCCTGTTCATGAGCAAGCCCCTCTAAGTCATGTCCAAGAACGCAATCAGGCCACAGTTTTCTCCAAGCAGAATTGAGGGTTCTCTTGGTGACCCCATCCCAGGCTTTATTGATGATCTTGTGGCAGTTCACAATGTGGAAATGATTTTTCCAAAACTCTCAGAAGGTAAGGTTTGTTCCTCTGGTCACCTGGAAGCATCGCTGAAATAGTGCTTTAGTGTAAAGCTGTTTAAAGTTTGAAATGACCTGCTGATCCATGGGCTGCAGGATTGGAGTGGTGTTGGGAGGAAAGAACTTGATCTTAACGAACTCAAATTCCTCCAGTAAGCCATCCGCAAAGCCTGGAGGATGAGCAGGAGCATTATCTATAACCAGCAAAGCTTTTAGTGGCAGATTCTTTTCTAAAAGGTATTTCTTCACTGCAGGACCGAAGACCTCATTGATCCACTCAATGAACAAGATATGAGTGACCCAAGCCTTGCTGTTGGACCCACACATAATGTTTAACTGGCTCTTCTGCACCTTGCATTTCTTGAAGGCTCGTGGATTCTGGAATGATACATAAGCAGGGGCTTGACTTTGAAATCCACACTTGCATTAGCACAAAACAAGAGGGTGAGACGGTCTTTCACGGGCTTGTGACTGGGCATTGCATTCTCTTCTTCTGTAATGTAGGCCCTCTGTGGCATCTTTTTCCAAAAAAGCCCCGTCTCATTGCAGTTAAAAACTTGCTACAGCAGGTAACACTCAGAAACCATGAGCTTCTGGAACTCGGTAGTGAACGCCTCAGCTGCCTTAGCGTCCAAACTTGCAGCCTCTCCGTGCCTCACAACACTGGATGCCACATCTTCTCTTAAAGTTATCAAACCATCCCCTGCTTGCCTTGAAGCCTTCTTCATTGACATACCTGATAGTTTACTTATAAGGTCGGTGTACAAGGCCTTTGCCTTCTCGCAGATGAAGTTCTCAGTCACAGTATCACCTACTAGTTGCTTCTCGTTTATCCAAGCCAGAAGCAACTTTTCTACATCTTCCAGAACACGCGGCCATTGCTTTGACATTCTCATGACTCCTTTTGCTGCATCTAGCCCCCTTATTTCCTCTTTATTCTTTAATATTGCACAAATGGTCGACATAGACTTCTTATAAAATCTTGCAATTTCAGCCGTTCTCATACCTTGTTTGCACTTCTTGATGATTTCCTTCTTAACTTCCACTGTAATCATCTCCTTCTTACCTCCTTTCTTTTCAACCTTTTTCTGCAAGGGGGCCATTGTACACACTCACACGGATGTTGACTATAGTATAAATAAACTCTCATCATATAATGTATTTAGTGTAACCGGCAATAAGTCAGCAGATATCTGCAGGCAGCTTGGCCTGGAATGAAGCAAAGCATTCCTAAGCTTACTCTTGTATGGAAAAGCAAAGGACTGTCCATAGGTGCTTTAAAGTGACAAAAAATACACTAGTGCCAGTTGTAGGCACCTTCCAACGTTCTGAAAAATCATTGATTTTTGCTAAATACCTTGGCCTGATACCGAGTATATGAGCATGGGAGACGATCACCGATAATCCTGCAGCGAGAGAAAGATAAGAACCATTGGCTCAGTTGTGATCATGTGATGTTCGGTATCACATACCACTCGTATTGCAAGACATTGCTCGTTTATCAAATTAAAATTTATTAGAAATGTTTGCTCATCTTGCAGAACACTCGCAGAGCAAGTTACTTGCAATCCAAGGTTTTACTGTATTTGTTTTCTGTCCTTGTTATCTTTAGCATTTTCTATTTGGTCATGTCTACAACTTGTATATCAACTTACCTGATCCCTGGTATGTCTGTTAAAGGAAAGTTTTATTCACGTCATTTGTCTTCCATGACATTGAGGATGAGTGGATTCAGTTCAGCCAGCAAAGAAAAAAAAGCTTTCTTTGCTTTTTTATAGGGATGTTGGTCATTTTCAGAATAAGAGAGTAAATCATTTGGGGTCAGTGGCTGGCTCTTTGTTGACACTAACTTCCCTCAAGTCACAGTTATTAATAAGAAAAATGGGGTCCTTACAGAAAAGTAAAAAGCCAGACCTACTAAGAACCCAATAGTCTTCTGTGACATTCAAAGAAGTAGGACACTGTGCGACTCATGTAATGTTTTCACATGTTGAATTGGTTCTTAAGTGTTGGGTTAAACACTGTAAAATGAGAATTTATTCAAGTCACTGGAGTCTCTTATAGTTAATATCTTAAATGATGGAAAGATTATCCTGCTACTGTAAGAGTGACTAAAATGTTATTCTCTCACAGCACTTTTCTTAATATATTTTTGACCATTTTTATGGANTTTAAATGTCTTCAAGCAAATTAAACATGTGAAATCCTTGGGTATAAGAAAATAGGTAATAAAAGAAATAATGAAAATAAGAAAGAAAGTAAGTGTCCCACATTGCAGGTGAAAATAAAAAATAAATAACTTCACTGCAAAAACAAAAGAGAAGTTTCTGTTATTGAAGGAGAGGATACGGATGGGGAATATCTGGCATTTCTTTTTTCTTTTTCTTTGTCTTTTGAGGTGTTCTTTAAGTTAAATTTGCTAAACCCAAGGGCTTCCCTGACACATTTAATAACAGAAAAGTGACTAGGTTTGACTTTAAGCAGACCTGGATTTGATAGACCACATACAAACAAGTTACTTAATCTCTCCAAGTCTCAGTTTTCTCATCTTGAAAGTTATTGAATTGAGAAGATTAAATGTGACAATGCAAAGAATGCACTTAGCCTAATGCCTGGCAAAACCCAATGAAATGGTGGTAATGTATTTGATAACTAGAATTTAAATATCATAACGTTTTAAATTTGTGAAAGCACTGCTTTGCCTTTATCACTATTTTTGAATATAACTTTTAGTATTCCTCTATCAGCCCTCTGACCAATATTTACGAAACATATCCTAAGCATAGACCACTCTGGTAGAGATTAGGGATACAAAGATAGTTGTGTTCTTAAAAACTTATGGTTGATTGGAGAAATGAAGCTCATACCATATTATAATATCAGTGAGAGCAAATACCCCAAGATACACATGTCGAGCTGTAGAAGCTTACAGAGAAAGAGGCTGATTCTGACAAGGACCAGGAAAGACTTTATACTAAGGAGTGATGAAAGAAGAATTAGAGGGGTCTCAAGTAGAAATGAATGGAAAGAGATACTTTAAATAATAGGAACATGAATAAGCCAAAAAACGGAAGTTCAAAAGCACAGGGTATTTTCAAGGAAGTGCAACTGATTCTGTTGGTTTACAGTTTCAAGTGCTTAAAAGAAGTCACAACTAGAATGTGGACTCTGGACAGATTTGTGAGGCCTGAAATGCTGAGTGAACAAAAATGGACTTTCTTTGATAGGCAATGGGAACTACTGAAAGTTTTGAACATAGGAGGGATATGATAAGTGCCATATTTTAGGAAGCCTAATCCAGAAGCACCTGATAGTGTGTGTTGGAGAGGAAAAGATCAGAAGAAAAAGAAAAGAAAAGAAAAGAAAAAAAACCCAGGAAAGCTGTTGAATTAAGCTACAGGAAAATAGAGGTGCACCTCGGTCAGTGGAAGAAAGGGCATATTGGTGAATGAAAGTTGGGAGAGTCCAGGACTTCACTGGAGGTTGTGATTCTTTATCAAGCACAAGAATATAACTTAGATTTTATGCTTGGGGGTCGGGGGAGGCATGCTAATGGAGATAACCAAGGTTAGAGGCTTTGAATCATTACCTGAAGGAGTAGTGAAGAAGAAAGAGTTTGTCTAGGAAAGTAGCAACAAAAATGGAAAGACAGGAATGAGTATGAAACACTTGAAAATAGCTAAGTATAGTGTTCAATCATATACAGTGAAACCTTGGCTTGNGGATAAATTATACCATCTGATTATATTAAAATGGGTATAGAAAAGGGTGGTGCTGATAGTGTGGTGATAGAAGTTTTATAATGGCTGGGGAACATGAGGGCTTCTTTTGTTTTCCTGATGATGGTATTCCTGTCCATTCCTCTTTCTCAGTTTGAAGTTAGAGTCTATTCTTACCCTAAACAGAGACATTGGGACATCGGGCTCACATATATGTACCATAGAAACCATATAGAAGTAATGGAATAATGTGAAAATATTCCAAGTAATTAGAAAGGCAGCTAGTTCATGATGGCATAATACTGAGGGTCATTTTAAAGTATGTCTTTTAATGTTATACTAATTTGGTTTTGCTTCTTTTCAAGAAATTTAAAATTAAGAAAAAAATGGCATTCAGATTAAGTTGTATAAGATCCGAATCTGAGTTACCTCTGAAGCAATTCTCTATTTTTAATTAGAACCCTTACTCTGATTTCAATGCTGTTATCTTTTGAGTTTCATTTAAGGGAGCAAGGCTGGTCCAAGAATGCTATTAATATGTTAGAGCATTGCTTCCATATATTTTTTAACAAGATGCACATTCATCTTTCACAATTTGGCATTTGAAAACAAAAACTAATATTAGAGAAGTCTGTGACCTCTACATCAGAGCATTTAATGACTAAGGTAGAATAATCATTCATAAATACTTCATAGCAAAAAATAAATGGAATGCATTGAAGATCATGGAAGCTAATATTGTAATATAAATTTACATCCATAAAAAGTTTCTGACACATGGTGATACAATATTCTCTACTTCCTTAACTATGAAACAAAATTGGTTGTAAGACAATTTTGAAATTAATGAAATTAATTTCATTAATTATTAATGAAAGCTTTACTGTATAAAATATAGTCAGCAAATTTTGGGATATTATGAAAAGTACCCTGATTTCAAAATTTAAAAGTGTAATAAGTGTGTCTTATAATTGACTTTTTAAATAACTCGTGTGTCACACTTAATAACTGAACTGAATTAATTTCTATGGCTGGGAGGAATGGTAATGAATGCTTTAGAATTCTGTATTTATGTTATGTAATTATCTATGATTATATATAACTGTAGATAATTACATATTAACTTACATAAACATTATGTTTTACTGACTTATCAAAAGCTGTGAAAATACTAACTGAGGAGGTCCCTCCTTTGAGATATAAACAAGTAAAATTACAGACCTAAGTATAAAAAAATCCCACACACCAATTTATTATTGTTGCTCTCAGTAAACATATTTTCATAATAATTTACCATTTACAGAATGCTTTCACAGTCACTTCTCAAGGATCTTATTTTATCATTAGATTCATAACAATAGAGGATAAAAGACAATACAGGTTGCACATTTAGCTACGTACCACATGTAATCATTTTCTACTTGTTCCTTCCCAATAAAAATTAGATACAAGAATTCAGGGGGTGACCGGTTAGCTCAGTTGATTAGAGTGTAGTATTGATAATACCAACGTTGCCAGTTCAATTCCCACATGGGCCACTGTGAACTGCAACCTCCTTAAAAAGAGTCAACTATGCCATTGTAGCATGAAAGCAATGTGTAACCAA
>NW_017732335.1:442955-454933 GCF_001890085.2 Hipposideros armiger | reverse complement strand
TTATTTTTGTTTTGGCCAATCAACAATAAATATATCTTGACCTATACATTTTCTGTTTAACAGCATCATGCTAATTGATTTTCATCATTAAAAGATCCTCAAATGGCAGCTGAATTATCAAAACCTTCAAAGAAAGTATGCATTGAACTTAGTGTTGCTTGATTGGTAAGTATTTTCTTCTTGCACACTATTCTTTAATACATGCTGATCCAGGTACTCCATACCATATAGATTTTTAAATATTTTTTAGCATCCACATATACCAAAGTTTGTGCTAGACTTTTGAGGGAGTAAAATTGCACATAAGATATGGCCCTGGCATTCCAGACACTTATATTCTAATAGTACAGATGATTAAACATATATACACATAGAAGTAAAAGTATAGGCAGGATTGAAATAGAGGTGTCAAATTGGCTTCAGTTAGGGTTTTCAATAGCAGCACTACTAACATTTTTAATCAGATCATTCTTGGTGGGGAGCAGTCCCATATATTATGGAATGTTTCACAGCATCCATGACCTCTACCCACTAGATGCCAATAGCACCTTCCCTGTTGTGACAACCAAAGATATATCCAGATATTGCCAACGGTCCCCTGAGGACTGAGCAGAAATCACTTGTAGTTTTGAATGACTGTATTAGGTGGAAAGCCCTATGTGCATTTTGCTAACGTAGATAACTTCTAGTCAGGGAAAGCAAGTACAGTCTATAGAGGGAAAGGTGGCTGATTTGAACAGGTTGAAAAGAGGAGAGTATTTCAGGAGTAGAGAAGGTAATGAGAAACTGGTTAAACTGATGATGGGAAGCCAAGTGGATAAATATAAATCTTTTTTATTGTTAGTTTCAGGTGTACAGAACAATGCAATAGTTATCCTTTTAAGGATGAATATAAATTATCTTTGAGTCATGTAGCATTGGGTGCTCAGGAGGTGGTTAGTAGAGACAAACTGATCAAGTAAAAACCAATCAAATTATGGAAGTCCTTGAAGATAAAATGAAGAGTATGTTTTTCATTTTGTAAGAATGCCGTTTGAACATGGCAGTGAAATGAATAAGGCATTATTCTGAAATGTTAATATGTCAGTTCTTGGAAGAATGATTTAGGCAAATAAGAAAGTCTATTTTAGGGATTCCGTTAAGGACATAATTTGGCAGAAACTGAGGAGTATATTTATGGGAGATGCATCTCCTAGCATGGGATGAGAGAGAAAAAACAAGTGAAGAAGTAAGCTTTATAGCTTGCTTCTATGTTTCATCTCATAAATTGCTGTTTAAATTGTTTTCTCATAATAGAGTTGACAGTTATTGATAGAGCTGATTGGCAGATGTGCCCAGATTCTCTGGGACTCGATGAAGTGGAAAGTTGTAACTGATGTTGCAGAGCGGTGAAATCAAAGATGATATTATTCTCAAAAGCAACTCTCCAATGACATATAGAAAGTAAGAATCCAAGAGTTTAAATAATCTTGTTGAAGAAAAGCATTCAATTTAAACTCCAAGGCCTGGCACAGGAAAAGTCCTCACTACTTGTCTGCTGAATGAAGATCTCTGTAATTAATATTTATCCACATTAGGGTTCTCACCACACAAGCAGACTTTTGAAAGCCTCCTCATTTCTCTCACGCCTTTTGAGAGTTTTGACCTAAGCTTATCATGATCCATTTGCATCATGAAATATTAGGACAGGACATAAGTTAATTTCATATGATATGCAACTATAATACTAGAACCTCTGAAAACCCCATCTAAAGAATTATGTGTATACTTGGTAAATTTACTGTTGATTCGTAACTACACTATTCACTTGCTCTGAAAAGATTTACTATCCCTTTGAACATCAAAGCCTCTCATGTACAGATTGTTTTTTGGGTTTTTTTAGACAGTGAAATGGTTATGTGCAAGATCAGTAGTCACATTTCCAACAGCGCACCAAGCATGTGGAATAGCAGTCCCCTGCCGGCTCCACAGCTCAGATGTCCACCATGGCTAGCAGCACCGAAAGATGGAGCTCAGAGACCACCTCCTCTTTCCTAGTCATCGGGATCAGTCTGTCCAGGTGAGGTACCCGTTCACTCAGAGATGTGCCTGCTGCCTCTGACAACTGCACTTGGTCCCCTCTCCTTTCATTCTGAGGGCCGGGAGCAGCCGAAGTCTTCCTCACAGGTGTGAGAGTATTAAAAATAGGGAGAAGAAAAGCAACTGTTAAAAAGAAAGTCATCACCCGCTCTTCACCTCCATACCTTCTTCCATTCTTGCCCAAGTCACCTCTGACTGAGATCTAAGAAAGGCGCATTTTCTGAAATCATGAAGACCTTCTATATCCTTTGTTTGCCAACAGGCTAGTATATTTATTTTAGAAATTCTTAAACTGACATTTTTGAGATTATGACACCCAAACTTTAAATTTTTGGTAGACACCACCCACCCCCGCCCAAAATGCACTCTTTGAAAAATACAGATGCAATGAAATAATAAACGATTAACTAATAAGAAATGAAAACCTAAGGAAATTGGTGGAAAACCAATTTAATCTCAGGCACAAGAGTTTTGATTTTGATAAATAAGCAAACTCTAGTTTCATAAGCAGGGAATTAAATATTGGTGGAAATTCAAGACAGGGTTTTTTGTTCCTAGCTGTTAGATAAAAAAATAGATAATAAGCAGAAGAAACTTGAATAAGTGAGACAAGTTAAGAGGCTGCTGCAGTAATCCAGATGTTGTTCATTTATCAAAAGCAGCTAATAAGTATCCACCATATTAATGGCACTTTATTAGATACAAATTAATGCTTACTTGAGCTAGGGCAGTGAATCCAGACATGGAAATGGTCCTATTGAATATTAATAAAATGATTAAACCTGCTCAGTTGACCATTTCTTCTTGAGGCCTTTATTCCTACATTTACTAGACTTTACATCTGTGAAACAAATCCAGCTTTGGGGATGCTTGCCTAAAATAAATTGCATTAAGAATCATGGGGAGAATTTTGCTAATAGATGCTGATCAACTGCGTATCAGTCTGTAACAAGAGGACATACTCTTCTGAGTGAAACAGCACCTGGTTGTATAAGACGAGGGGGAGGAACAATGGTGGGGAGCAGAGCAGCTTCCCCCAGGTTTTATCAAAGGCTCTATTTCTGTCAGTCAACAGAGAATTGAAATCCATCCCAGTCCTGCAAGAATGCTTTTAGTGAGTTGTGAGTCTGTTCATTATAAGAAATGAATGAACCAAATAGCCACGATTATTGATCGTTTCTGTCCTTATGGCTTTAACTGGAAGTGGTTTTTTCAAAGGTCCCAAAAGCTATTTCCAATTTTTTTTCTTAATTTGATCCGCAGTATTGTGGATACAACTCATTCTAGCCACATCTGATCTGTTCTATCAGACCATTGGGAATGATTGTTAATGAATAAAGGAACTGCGTTTGAAAGCCTTTTTAATCCCTCTATATAATTTAAAATTTATATCTAACTAAATAAAAGACAAAACACCTAGATTGTTACAAAACTAAATTTTAGTCCCATTTCTGATTTTGGAATAAAGCATATATCTAAAAAAAATCTAAAAGATCCAAGAAATCTAAAAATGTGGCTGAGAAATGAAATCTCTCAAACATTCTCTTTCTGCCTTATTAACGTAATAGTCACCATTTGGAATTTTTAAAGTAATATAAATTCTGATCACATGTTTTTTGGTAGTATTTTATAAAACTGATGAAGTGGTATAAATGAGTTTTCTTTTATGTAACTTATTTTTGGAAGGATAAGATATTTAAACATAATCAGTGATCAAATTTGGCAATTTTAAATACTTGGTTAATATAAAGATATCTCAATCTATACAGTAATATATACTCTTTTCATAAAGAATTGACCATACACTCTGATTTTTTTTCCCTCGTTTTCTAACATTCAGCAAGCATTTGTTGATCCATCTTATGTGTTAAGTGCAGTACAAGGGACTGAGCACGTAGGGGTGTATAGGACAGCTCCCCATTCTCAAAGAGTTGACAGTCTAGTAGAGGAGACAATTAATCATAGACTGAGACATGCAGAAAGTGTAAAAAGTATGACCACAGAGATGAGCACTTAAGAGAATATGTAAGTCAGAGTAAGGGTTTTGTATCGTAATGTTGTTTATTCTTTTTCCAGTATATCAAAATCCTGACAAAAATCTCAGAAGTTTCCTATGAAAAATGGCAACATGAACATGTGACTTTTATAAACTCTTCAGTATCTTCATAGTCTCTAAAAGGCTTGAAGGGATCTACCAGTTTCCTTTATGAAAACCCATCAAATATTTTCCACATTTTGACATTCCTATGAGATCTTTTAAAGCCCACCACATTTTATTTGGGGAGTATCTTTCTGAGTCAAAAGTATTATATCCTCCCCTCCTCCACTCTGTTTCTCTCCCACTTTTTCCCTAAATAAGTCTAGACGCATTTCTTTTCTTTGGCTTGTAAATATGATTTATTTGCTTTAGAAGAAAAAAAAAGGGAAACACTGAAAAACCTGTGGTGTATTTTCTGCTTCAGTAAATGGGTCACACTTTGTCAAATATCAAATATATTAAGCTTTTGTGAAGTTCTGTTTTTCTCAAATACTGGGTTGCTGCATTGGATATCAAAGGGTAATTTATTTTGTTCTAAATAGGCTTTTACTCAATCCATTTTTTTACGTCAAATCATGACTACTTCAAAAAAGATAACTCAGAGATAAATTAGAATGTTTAAAGGAAAGGAATATTGTTTTTGACTTTTATTTGGGCAACTGCACGCTGCCCGTCTTATTTGGAGATGATTACTGCAAACTGAAATCCGAAAAATATCTGATTCATTAATTTTCTTGTGGCAGTGATGAATTTGAGGTGATCGATCCCTGAGAAAAATGGCCCTGTCAAAAAGTAGCTTCTACCAACAGGAAGATCAAAAGTTGCCATCCTCGTAGGGATTGAACCTAGAGCACACGCACCAACAACTATACATATAAACTAAGGTAGGAATTACATATAGTCAAGAATATGCCATTCACAGTCAATTGCTTAACTCTTTAATTTGATCTGAACATTTAATTTTTGACTGTAAGCTATTTTTCAAAATTGTTGATGCTATAACCTTATTTGTTAGGATGAACTCATGTCATTCCATTAAAGCTCTCCAGTAAAATGACAAAATACGACATGTACACATTCAAATTCTAGAAGTTATTTTTGTTCTAATAAAGCCCCTAGCACAATGTCTGGAATAGCATAAGTTCTCATTAAATATTTTTTCTCCCTATTCTCTATGATATTTCTCATGATAAATTATTTTAAGTGGGGCTTAATTCTCATCTCATGCGAGGACTAATCTAAATGCTACATAACACAATCTTTTCCAAAAATCATTTGGTATTAAAATAATATTTACCCATTGCTAGGTATAGTAAAATTTGTTTTAATTCACAAATTTCTATTGGCTATACTCACATTATTTGGCCAATCTTTTCACAAACATAGGCATTCCTGTTTTCTTTTAGAACATTTTCATAATGCTAAAAAATGACCACAGCACCGTGAAAAGAATAAACGGGCACGTAAATGGATACTGATATCTTCCTCTTGGAACCAACTTTTACCTTCTTTTCTGTTTACATCTATTTTCATGTCTCTTTCAAATCCATCTCAAAAGAGTTTCATAATTCTTTGAACCAGTAATCAGCTGGGTGCTCTGGTGCTCTTGTTGATTGATTTATGGCTTTCTTCTCCCTTGTGTTTTCAATCAAATGACTGCTTCTGACAGGAAAAAAAAAAAAAAAGAGACAAACTCAGATCCTGACTCACATTCTGACAATTCATGCTTTCCCTGTAACCATCATCCTAGATTCAGGACTCCATGACCTCACACTTAAGTTGTTGACAAAACAAATTACTAGCATACCTTCCTGCCTCCAATCTCCTTTCACCTGATTGCCCTACTGACAGAAAGCCTTAGAAGCATGTCTTCCATATTGTTGCTTCCAGCTTAAAATCTTAAATGATCTCTCATTTCTATCAAATCAAAATTCCCCAGTTTGACAGTCAAGGCCCAATATTAACTCACCTTCGATAGCACTGATATATTACTTGTCACAACTCAATAGATATCCCTGTACACAGTCACAAGCACATGTATTTGATATTTAAACTTGTCTCAGCCACTACTTTTCTGAAAATATTTTCTGACCCTTCCACCTTGTCCATGGTTAGGTATACCTCCCTTCCCAGAGTACCTCCAGCAAATCCATCAGAGAGCAGAACATGCTGTATTATCATTTTTTGCTTATTTGTCTGTGCTCCATTAGGATGTAAGTTCCTTGTGGGCAGAAAGATGTCCTATTCATCTTCCTAGCTCTATCTAATACCTACCAAAGTATTGGCATATAGGAAATGCTCGAAAATGATTGTTGAACGAACAACATTTCCTGAATTAGGTATTGTGTTTCTGATGCCAAAAAGCTTACTGATGTCTCTTCTAATTAAAATGCTGCCTGTCTCTTTCTCTTGCTTTATCTTTTTTCTACCTCCTAAACTTGGATTAAATTTAACTTCTTTGGAAATTGTGCGATAGTCATCAAAGACAAGGAGAAATGTGACCTGGGGCTTCCAACATGAAACTTAAAATAATTTGTTTCTAGCAATACTGCTTCTCACTAAAGAGCTTAAAAAAACCACAGAATCGAGAGACAAATAGGCAGTATATGCAGGATTGTGGGATGCTGACATACAGCTTCGGCACTTAACTTGGCCCCTGGAAACATTCACCAAACGTCAAGATATTATTTGGGGCAGTTTATGTCCTCCATGTATAAAGCCCCAGCTCTTGGTGATCTGATCAGATCTATTCCCTGTTCACCTCCCTTTTGCCACTGTCCCCTGGCCCTTCTCTTCTCTGGCTCGACGTCTGAGAACTCCTAAGACAGAAAACCCAATACATTGGTACCTATTCTAACATTTCCTCATTTCATGCATGATTTCAGAATTTACTCTGCTCTGTAAGCATATGCCACACTGTTGCCGTAATACAACCTTTTATTGCATGTGAGAAATTTCCCAAGAAGCCTTTCTCAATCCTGTACCTCTGGTTTGGTTTCAGGTACTCTCCTCCAAAGATAATCCTGTTTTCCATGGAAGACCGTGGGACTTCCAGTAGTTGGAGCTGGGGGCCGTCACCTGAAAGCAGTCATACATCTGTGTTTTTGCTCTTTCATTTCTGAAATCAATTTAGGTTCAAGTATGAGCGTCAGTAATCAGACCCTGTCATACATCTGTAATATTTGAAAATAAAAAAGTGTTTAAAATGCATACATGTTTACATTTCTTTCTAGAAGTCTGATTTCTTGCTGCCTCAACATAATGTTTAACAACTAACTGAAGAGGCAGAAATAAAATAATAAAAATAACAGAAATTTTCAGTCACCATCTCATTTTATAGAGCATTATATCAGTACATAGTTTTGCTATCACTTTGAGTTGATAGGAGTTAATTTTAAAATTTGTTACTCAGTGTTTTCACATGTGGGTTGACCCACAAACCTGTAAATGGTTGAAAGCAGTATTTGAGAGAAAGCATTAACTCAGGTGTAGGGATATGAAACCACTACAAGATTATATTTGACAAAGCAAGATCTGTAAAAATATATTTCCATTGACAGTAAGTAAAAATAATGTGGAATCTTACAAGGAAATTTGAAATTTATTAGATAAGACTTACCAGAGAAGTAAGTTTTCACTATTCCCTTTATGTTTATTTTCAAACACATTCATCTTTATTCACAGATTATATGTGCTGTACTTTAAAATTCAGCTTTATAGCATCCTAGTATCATTATTGATCAGACAGTTGCAGAACATATAAACCTCTTTAAAACAAATGTAGACCTAACGCCCCAGAACGCATTTGCCCAAAAGGCTTAGTAAACTCCCTGAAGTCACTTTCAGGATTTGATTTTTTTGTTCAAGGTTGTGTTTTCTCACAGAAAGGCAATTTCTTCCCAAGACATGTCTCTATTAAATGAACGCTGAATTGTGTAGCCTTCTCAATGAGTGAGCCTGAATTCTTGTTTTTCTTCTCTTTGCCACAAAATAAGAAACTTAAAGAATGCCAATATTTAGTCTCCAATTATATGAGGGCAGGTGGGTAGTGTGAGAACATAAGCCAACTTGAGGACTGCAAAGCTGCCTACGAATGCTGGGTTGCTTAAATAATGTTTGAAGCATGGTTCCCTCCCAGTTCAGAAAACAGTGTGGGCTCCTGTATTATGTGTGTAAGTGCAAGCAGGATAGTAAGCACAATATTACCTTTAACATATAAATGACATTAAATTATTGGGATGATTAGAACAGCTTCAGAATTAGTTATTTTCTCCATCTTCATTACTTTTGCCGATCAGAATAAAAGAAAATCTATTTAAAAATGGAAAAGTTTATGCACTTTTTACATGCTAGTCCTTGAGGTAACAAAAAAAAATTATATTGCCTTTGCCTCTTTTTAAATCACCATGGCATAGTTTTCAAAAGAACCTGGAAAAATAACAAAATAAGTAAAATTCTCAGGTGGTTTACTCGACTGAGAGCCAATGAGAACCGCACACAATACGTACAATACACATACATTATGTGCTAAGAGAATTCAAAAGTAAGAACACCCCCTGAGGAATGGAAAAGTCCAAGAAGGCTGATGGAGGTAGACCTTAGACAAGCAGAGAGGGACACGGAACATTTCAGGCATGCGGTTTGTTCAATGGAATGGAGATGAACCCATATTGTTTGGGAGTAAAGTAAGAAATAAAATAATTGGGCTGGAACAAAGGATTCACTTATGGAAGTAAGAGAAGATAGAGTTGAAGAGATGTGTAGGGACCCACTTGTCTGATCCTATGGAATTTAGACAGCAAAAACACATTTATTCAACAAATAAATGAGTGTCTGCTATTTGAGAAGCATTGCAGTGGACATTAAACAGATATCTCTTAAAAAGGTGCTTGAGCTTGAGGGAAGGGTAGAGGAGATAAATTTGGCTGAACAATACAGACTAGATTGCAATAACAATAGACAAGTTTAACTTGTATTGAACTGAAAGAGATGTATGTGAGAGCTGTTATGGAGGAAAAAGAAATTGGATTGAACGGCTGATAATGTGGGAAGAGAAATAGAAAGTTCAGCAAATAAGTTGGTTGGCTATTAGAGGGCTTTATGCTTTGCTTTAGGATTTAAAGACTGCAATGCAGTTCTGATGCTAATAACCCAACCTATGTCAAACTTGACAGGTGAAGGATCAAGTCACCCACAACACTGCCCTCACGTCAGACTCCAGCCACAATCTCTAGGGTTCCCAAACCACCCACACTTGGAACCAACTGGCTACAAATTTGGGGGTTTCACCAGATTTTATAATTTGCCAGAATGACTCACAAAATACAGGAAAGTGCTAAAGCTTTATTATAAAGGATAAAAATCAGAACTGGCCAAATGAAGAAACACATAGGGGAAGATCTGGAAGCTTCCAAAACATGAAGCTTCTGTGTTCTCAAGGTGTATCTCCCTCTCAGCATATCAGCCAGAAAGCTGAACTAAGCATCATTGTAGAGAATTTTTACTGGAGTTTCATTACAGAAGCATGATTGATTCAATCATTGTCTATAAAATTGAACTCAATCACCAGCTCCCTTTCCCTCCCCAAAAGTCATACTGATATCATAGATCTCAAAGCCCCAAACCTCTAATCACATGATTGGTCTCTCTGGCATGGCCAGTCTCCATCTTGACTCCTCTTGCTAGCAAAAGCTATCTAGAGGCACTCCATAAGTCATCTCATTAGCATAAATTTAGGTGTTGCCCAAGAAGTCCGCCATAAATTACAAAGGCATTCCTATCACTTGGGAAATCCAAGGATTTAGAGGATCCCTCCCAAAGCAGACATGAAGGCCATCCAAATTCTTTGCTATACAACAGAATGAATTTGAAGTAACTCTAGGCTCTTTCAGATGGAATTTTCAGCAGACACTTGAAATTCTAAAACAAACCAAAGAGAGAGAGAAAAGAGGACTAGAGATATGACTTTGGCCACAAAGTGAAAGGTCACATAGTACAAATCAGTGTTCATAGCTACTCAGCAAGGGCTACAATTGGGGATTAAGTCCTTGAAAAGAGGATACACGTGGGAAAGCAGCCCAAACACATACAGCGTATTTTTCTAAAGAAATCAATGCTTAGCCTGATACTGACATTAGTTTGAATAGAAACAATTATTTTTGCATCTTTCTTAACCAGATGTCTAAAATGTAGTTCTTCAAGCATATAAAAAGAAAAAATCCCTAAAGAGAATGTGATCAAAAAAATATGTAAATCCAAAATTGACATAACAGTGATTTAAATATTTTATTTTTGTTAGTCAAATGCAAATGTGATGAGTTCAGCATTATCAATGCTCTATTTACTTGGAAAGTCCTACAGCCGGTTATTAGGAGTAATAGTAGATGATAAGTGGCATCACTCTTTTTCTACCTCCTGGTTCTTGGGTGCATATAGTCTTCCTATTTGGACCTATGACTTAATGTGCATAGTATGTCTTGAAGTATAGCAACCCATCTTTGCACAGTATTTCCATCAAGCTAGCATTCCATTAGACGGTTATTCCAGCATTCTTTGACGCTAGCTGCCTCTGCACGGTGTAGTATATGATTCACTCAATGTATCCTGTGGTCATCGGTCTGTCCCTGTACTGGATTTGTTGTGAAGTTGTTTCCCTGTTGGATGGTGTTATGAAGGATTCAACGCCTATGATCGAGCTTTTAGTAAACCTCCAGGTAGTGTTGCTGACTAAAGCTCCGTGGGAAGGAAAGTCAAAACAATAACTGTACTGATGTGCATAATAGATATGTAGCCCTGTGAGGGTGAACTCCTGGCCCTTTTAATGGAGTAACCCCAGTTTAACAGAATTTTTAAATTGTAAATTGCTAAGTTTTCACTTGGCATCTGTTGCTAGAAGGCTGAACCTTCACAGTAGCTAGATCAGCCTTGGCAAGTGAGAATCCACGCTGTAGGGTCATGTATAGCCACCATATCTGCTACTATGACTACTCGGTTCATACACCCATTATGTCAGTTCTGACAAAGGCTGGCTCAAGTCACTAGCCAAAATACTTTGTCTACTTAGTTATTCAGTACCTCTGCAGTAGAAGATGATTTCTGGTTGACATTGACTTATAATACAAAAATCTTCAAACTGTGTGTCCTCTCCTATATGTCTCCCCACATACTTCTGCTCCAGCACACCTTGTCCTCCCTACTGTAATCCTTTTCTTTTCCAGTCCTAAGCCATTGGCCTCTGCCCAAGAATTTGCATACATTTTCACCTCAGACCACTTTTCTTTCCCCACACAGTAGATAACCATCAGTTTACAGCTTCACCCATTGGGAAAGATTTCTCTCTCCACTGAATTTCTAAGCCACCCCTGAATGTTACAATAATGCAGCCAACATCAATTTCCAGCTTACATCCACGTATCAAACTGATCTACCCATAATCCAAACTGAGGCTTTTTTCTTTCTTCAGCTGGTCATATCAAACCCCTCCTCCATCAGGCTATATATGCAAACTGCGGGAGGGCCAACTGTGGTGGGTGACATGGTGGTTGGGGCTATCTGCTTATGTGTCATACTCATTCTCTCTGGTCCTGCTCAGGCTCATACAGGATGTACTATTTCCACCTTATGATGGAATACTGATGAGCCTGTTCAACTTTATGACTTGGCAGGTCCAACAGAGCCCAATTTATAATAGATAGCTCCAAATGCATGGTCATTTGTTATCTTATGGACAGGGGTTCCGCTCTGTCTGTACCAGCGCTCAGCAATACAGCAGGAGGGGTTTTTCAGGACGCATATACTCCTCTGCTGCAGATGGTGAGTTGCCTTGCTCCAGAGCCCTGGGGACGTATGTTGTAATTTCCCC
>NW_017732335.1:424827-441585 GCF_001890085.2 Hipposideros armiger | reverse complement strand
AGGTTTTAATGCAAAATAACTGACTTTGATTAAAACTTCAATATTTTTTAAATCACAAAGTGACAAAATTTAGATCACTTACTCTTCAGCATTATATCTGAAATGACTGAGTTCCTTACCAACAGAGATAAGTTTTCATTCAATTTTCAGCAGAAAATGCAATAGCATCAAACAAAGACCAAAACCTCTGCTTTCATGAAGCTTACGTTCTAGTTGGAGAAACCAACAATAAACAGAAAAATATAAAATAGTTAAGGCATTAGAGAAAGAGCATGATACATGTGAAAAAAAAACTTAGGATCAGTTATATAGATGTCAGCAGATGCCCACTAAATGAACCACAACTTCCTAGGTTGTTATACCTAGTGGCTAGGTATAACTCCAAATGCTTATCCACATTAAGACCAGTAATTGTTCAACTGTAAAATGTCATTTGAAAATTAAAGTATTTTCAAAATTCCTTTAAAAACCACCCTCTTTACTGAAAATTGTCTAAGTTATGCATGTGTCCTAAAACAATGTTCCATGTGTGATCCTTAAAACAAGATCCTTAAAAGAAGTTCTAGACGAAATTCTAGAACTTCTAGGTAACAGAAGCCTTCGCCATGTTAGAGAAAGCCGTTTCCCAAAGCTATAGCCCCTGAGGTAACTGAGCTCAAAATACTGTCTCACAAATGGTAGAGTCAGTATATGTTTATTGATTCAGGAGCAACTACAAGAAATATTTTCCTTCAAAAATGTTATAATTGCTAAAAGAATATTATTACTTATTATTGTGACTTTCTACTCAGGTTCAAATTCCTTCCTAATCTCAAAAACTCACAAGTTGATATGAAATTTTATGAATCTTGGAAAGAAAAAGGAAATAAATAGCAAATTGATTTAAAATAATGCTAGATTTTCTTAGAAAAGATAAAAATTTGGGGGGAAAGTTTGGATTTATTGCTTATTTTTTAACCTTAATCTTATTGTGGTATTCTTGAAAAGCCAAAGGTCGGGAAAAACAATGAAATTCTCTGATTATTTCTAAGAAATATGTAGAAATTAATGATTACCCAGAGTCTAGACATAGACAAACACCTCCTCATACAAATTCATTTTTATTTGTGCTTTTATAAGTTATTAGCATTCATTTGGATACAGTTTTTTTGTTGTTAAATTGCCTTACTTAATGAGGTATGCTATGAACATGATATTGCTGACACTAGATACTCAAAATAGATAAAAAAATAAGAGACTTCTCCAGTTAATAAGCTTTCAGAACAAAATAAATTAACATTCTTCTTAATTTGTATTTTTAATATTTAATTCTAATCACATACTCTGGCTGTCTAACATATCAAAATAAATGTGATTTGTAAGACATTGGGATGTTACAAAAGCATTGTTGCAACAAAATATTCAGAGGTAGTTACTTTAATAATAGGTAGTATTTTAGACAGAAGGTCATCAAAATAAGATGATGGCTGGGACAATGAAATAGATAATATGGATGAAAGCATAGCTATCCTTCAAAATCAATACCCAGAATATATGCAGACAGCCATGCTGGTTGTTGAGAAAGCTGAAACAAATTCATTTTTCATGCATCAGCCTTTAAATTCCATATTTACAGACCTGTAGAGAAACCACAGTTTAAAATGTGATATGGGATTGGTTTCTGTTTCTAAGTTTAAGACAAAGCTCAACAATTATATATATTTAAATAGATAAGCTATATTTTTATGCATTTTTAAATCCCAATAGTCCAATTATTTCTGGTGAAAATACTTAATTGCTTCATATCTGTATATACATCTACATTCTCATTTCTCTTGTTTTGAAATCAGTCTCAACTGGCACTAAGTTTGGTTGTGATTGCCTTGTTATTTTCTGCATACATTAAGGAAAAACAAATAGCTGCTCAATAAAATGACTTGTCCCTGAGAATTAGAATAGTCATCGTAACACTGAGGGTTTCAGTAGGCTTAGACCTAGCCTAATAAGAAATTTTTCTTGAATGTTTTAAAATTTTCTCCCTTTAAGTTGGGAAGTCGGGGAGGAAAGCTCCACTGGAGAATGCAGGGGGCTGGGCAATATATTCTATGCCTGGTATCAATGGCCTAAGTGGACTTTGCAGGACCCCGGACTCCTGTGAGCCCAGACTTCTCGTTAATAAGCCTCTTAGCAGGGTTGTTAGGATCAAGCAAAAGGAAATAAGATAGCAGGTGACACTCTACACATTTAATACACATGAGTTTATTATTCATATTTGGTCTTAACAAACATCAAGGATCCATTCTACCATTTAAGTCAAATTAATTAAATCACTTGATCAACTACAAATATTACAAAAATAATTTAAACTATTGATGGTTTAGAATACACTAGCATTTTAAAAAATAGGTTTTATTTCATAACTAAAATGCCGTTAGAACATTTTTATTATGAGATCATCATATTCCATTTTGGTAGCTAACTACTTACCAACAATCCTTCCCTCCACCCCAAACAAGCCATTGTGTTCATGATGAAACACTACAATAGTGTTACAATGTAATCATGTCCTAATCCTCCAGAAAGGCATTCAAATGGGGGAGGCTTTAGTGTATTTTAAAGCCAACAATAGCTTGGTCACATTCTTAAATCATAACTAAAACTCTCACCCTCATCTTATCCATTCATTCCCAACGTTTCTGCTGCTGAATAGTTCAGGTGACACAGGAACGTAAACATTTGTCTACAGTCAACTCCTTTCAGGAAGGAAATGCCATTTTTAGACAGAACCATAATCTATCCAACTCAGGATTCTGTCTCTTAACAGAAATAAAAAGTGACATTGGAGGAAAAAAATGACTGTTATCCTTTATAATATACCTGGAACAGCCCTGAATGTCCTTTTCATAGATTTTTATGGATTGGTCAACTTTGAACTTATCCAACTGACATTATAAATGCTTATAAAGATAAAACAACAAAGATGAACAGATTTGAACCATTTCTCCAATTTTTTTTTGGTAGGTAATGTGTGTAGGCTAGTATCAGTCAATAACATTTAGGGATTCAATGATTCCCTAAGAAAAAGATGATGGTATCTGAGTTTAAGGATGAGATTGGACAAAGTATGAGGAAGCAGCAATGTTGCTTGTTTCTTCATTTGTTTTTAGTTCCAATTTTTCATGCTTTAAATTTTGAATGATGTCTACTTACAATTTTGCAAATAATATGAGCAATAAAGATAATTCAGTAGACTTTTCACTAAGTTCAAATAGTATGTACAGAGGGTGCCAAAAAAATGTATACACATTTAAAGATAACATCTTTTAAAATGTGTATACATTTTTTTGGCACCCCGGTATAGTTAATGCTTACTGTGAGCCACATACTGTTATCTGCAGTAGCCATTTAATTTTGATATTAAGCATATGAAATATATTGCTGTTATTTCCACTTTGAAGATGAGCGAATTCAGGTTCCTCTGGGCTAACTTGCTAAAGTACAATGAGCTCACATGTCACAGAGCTAAGATCCAAACCAAGGTCACGCTGCCTCTGAGGCCTGACTTTTTAACGCTGATGCAAAATCCCAAGTTCATGGTTTTAAAACAAAACAAAGCCAAAACTCCACTGCACTCTTGGAAGAAAATAAAAGATTCTGATGCTCTTGATGATGCCTCCTTCTACAATGAAAAAGGTTAGTGGACTAAGTGGGCCCCCTCTCACCATTCCTCTTGTCTGGATATAGCCCAGAATGTCATTAATGGTCAATTTAAGTCCTACCCTGAAAGACTGAACAGGACAACACTGAAAAGAGGAAACTATTATCATTCCACAGATTAAACCATAATATTTAATCAGAAGAAATAACAATAAAATTCCTTTATCTTGCACTGAATTAAGATTGTCACACTGGGAAATCTTTGGAAGCATTGTTATCCCCAGCAAGGAAGTTGAGGAAAGGAGCAGACTATAGTCTGATAATCATGGCAGGGGAATTCACAGCTGAGTCAGCCTGATTATTTCTGTTAACACCAGAATCAATAGTGATGTCGGTACTTCCCATCCACCCCACAAGCGTGGATATTACAGGAAAGAGAGGCCACAACATGTTCAGTAAACAAACACAGAAAACTGGCTTCAAATCCTGACTTTACTCTTAATATGTCATTGTGGGCAAGATATCATTTGAGAGCCTCAGTCTCTCATATCTGAAATAGGGCTAATGGTACCATTGAAGAAGTGAGTGAAATAATGTTTCTTAAAGTGTCAAGCACCACTTCTGGGTTGAAATCCTGACTTAAATCAAAATAAATGGGAGCATAAATTGACTATTACTTAGGGTCAAGATGATGAAATAGCCATAGAAATTTTATAAGATAGGCCAGATAATCTAGGAAATGAAGAGATGACTCAAAATATCATGTGGTAAATTGCTTGAGTGGAAAAAGCCCAAATATTGCTGTTTGTTTGCAAGTTCAAGGGAAGAAAGAGATTATACCATAGTTCTCTCTGGTGGCAGTTGTTTGGGATGCACATCAATAGCTTTCCTCTAATTCTTTGAGACACAAATATGCATTATGCAGTAGAATTAATACTGATCAGGGTCAAAGATCATCTTTATTTAGAGTTATAGACACTAAAAATAAACACTGGGGGTTTCTTATAGCTAAAGAAAGCAAGATTATAATGACTGTACAAAGATAATAGTAAGGAGTGGGTGTAAAAAAAAGCAGAAAGAAATGTGAAGGAGTAAGAAATACCTTAATCTGACAGATGTGAGTTCTGATTCTTCATCTAAGTGCTCTAATAATCGGTACATAATTTTCCACAACTAATGTAATTTCTCTGGGCCACAGCTGCCTTATTTAAAAAATGAATGAAGTAGACTCAGTAGGTGGAGTCCCAGGGTCTCAAGCACGCTATGATTCTATCAAGTTTTGACAAGAGCTGTTGTAAAATTAAATGTTACCAAACATAAACATTCGGGCGGCCAGTTAGCTCAGTTGGTTAGAGCACAGTGCTCATAACACCAAGGTTGCAGGTTCAATCTCCACGTGGACCACTGAGCTGCACCCTCCACAACTAGATTGAAACAACTATTTAACTTGGAGCTGATGGATCCTGGGAAAAAAAACAAAGCACACTGTTCCCAATAGTAATAAAAAATAATAATAAATGAAAAAACATTCACTCACTTAAACATAAAAGGAAAATTTATTGAGCAACTATTAAGTTCCAGACACCCAATAGCTTATGTTCGTTACATCAGGCCAGGATCAATCAGGAGCATCACTACCACCTCAGGCATAGTCTATTAATGTTTTGTATTTTGTTTTCCTGTGATTTTACTCTTCAAAAGTCTATTCACATTTGCTTTTTATCTTTCAGAAATTTTATGAGAGCTCCATTTTTCTAATGACATTCTGTATAGCTTTTCCATAGTCGTGGATTTATTCACTGAATAAATTAATCTTCTCTTTCTTTTCATTGGCTTTTAGAGGGGAAGATGAGCAAGCACATGTTCTCAGTCTTTCCATTTGTGTGCAATATCACCACTACTGAGAGTTTTTGTGGGGAAAAAAGTGAACTTTTGTGAGAAAAAAAATGAACTTCACTATATCAGTGATGAAGGACTTCAGCTCATTATTCCCCCACAATTAGAAGTCCCTGAAGCACAGAATGAGAAACAGTGATCTAATTAATGGGTTTTGTTCTGATTCCATTGTCATCCAACAACATTTTGCATGTGGTCTGGCTTCCCACATAGGTCTCCCTAGAAGGGAAGAATGCATAAATAAGCACTTTGATGTTCTAATCTCTATGGTGGCAATTTCTTGTAAATTAGAAAGTAAATACTCTGTTTTGAAACTTCAGTCTCTTGATTTTATTTAATGTGCCTCCAACCCTACAAATGAAGCATCCCATGACTTGTAAGCAGAATCAAGTTTCTAAAAATTCAAGGTTTAAGGTCAAACCTTAATATGTAGTGATCAAATGACTTTGGCACCAAGCTACCTGAGTGGGAATTCTGGCTCCACCACTTAATAACCATAACATCTTGTTATCCCAGCTTCCTCATCTAAGAAAGTAACTTGGCACATAGATAGCACTTTATCAGTGTTGACAAAAAAATCATCAGAAGGAAAATAGGCCTTATTATCCAAAGTAAACCCACAGGATATTACTCGTTTCCAAAAAGAGAGATTCCATGATGTGAGACAAAGTTAAGCAGGTCTATTTAATTCATGGCTTATCAGATCCCTTGATGTGTTATGTGCATAATATTTGAGTCTTTAATAGTGGGATATGATATAGAGACAAACTTATTTGATTCCAAAATTATTTTATTTCAGAGTAGCTCACAAAATTTATTTTCTTGGACAATACTTTGGGAAAAGATGCATCAAATGGAACTGTCACCCTGATGATCTCTTGGAAGACAATAGGCCTGTTATGTGTCTAAGAGACAATACCAAGACATCTCCATGTGTCTGGTAACGATGAGCTTTTAGTAGTGATATCTTTCTGGAGGACATACTCTACACCAATAAATTCTGCATAGCACCAATGCACCATACTTTTAATAGCCCCCATCTTTTTCTACCATCGCAACTTATTTTTTAAGATTCCATTCCCCCAGACCTTGTGAAAATAACTAATCCAGGAACATAAAAAAGTGGATTATAAAAAAATATTTGTAGGTTAAAACTGTTGGGTTTATATGTGTTTCTATCATGGCTGCTATTCAGTAGATGCTTCTTGGATACACAAAACCCTGCCCTTCTGGAAGGAGACACATCCAATGGTAGGGCTTTCGCTTTCTGTTACCGCAGTGGGGCTACTTTTGAGTGGTTGAACTTTTGGGATTTTGAAAGGACTCCTTTCACTGTTTGTGGTGGGACTGGCTACAACTCCCTCAGAGGATGTGGGAGGGGTTATTTATTATTCCTCTGGAGGAGTGAGGGGGACTCCAGGCAAAACGTAACTAAAAAAAATATTTCTCAACAGCCACAAGCTTTTCTGTATGGTAAACAAATTTCTCCCCTTCTATTACCAAATGTCTGGGGTTGGGAGACCTTACTTCCTTAACTCTTTCTTACTCAGTTTACAGCTTGTTGTCAAATTATATCCAAATAATAAAAAAGGGCACTTTTGCATAAATTTTAGTAATGTAAAAGCCTATAGTTAAGAAGGATTTTCAGGTAGTACTATCCTAAGAAACTTGTTAATGAAGAAAGGAAAATATTATTATTGATGAGAAAATTAAGAAAAAAAGCTTACTAGAACTTAGTTGCTGGAATACATATTTCTCAACCATAGCAGGATATTCAGGTGTTGCCCCAAGATAGGCCAGCTGTCTCCCAAGAAGTCTCCCCACTAATTCTCATTCTCAGGCCTCGATTATCTGAATCATCTAACTACAATCATGAAATTAACCAGGTATCTGTAAAATCTCAGTACCTATTTTTTTCAAATGTCATATCTGTATATAATTGTGGAGGTTTCCAATTTAAATCCCAGCGATTCATAAATGATCACGCTCATATCCTTAGGCAATGCAACAATAATCACAGTTACCAGAGCGGTTTTTAAAGAAATATTATTTTTTCCTAAATTTGTGCAACCTCAAAAGAAAGGAAAATGGAGAGAAGGAGAGAGAAGAAAATAACAAAATAAACAGCAGCAGCTGTAATGAATGCCCTCTTTATCTTCTTGTTGCTTTTAGAATTATTGACACAATTAGTTACTTATATTTGTATACAGCTGTATAATTTATAAAGTATGCACAAACAGTAGTTATATGAATTCTAATTGAAGATGCATGAAAAACCCTAATAAATGGATAGTTGACTAAATGGGGATAGAAGTAAGAGCTCCTCAACCCATCTTTCATCAGCTAGTCTGATGACAATAGGGTGTGGTCTTTTCTTGTTTGTCCTGGTATCTGGCTCATAATACGCACTTAATAAATATCTGTAGATTAAATGAACTAGAAATTGATGGCTAAGGATGACGTAGTCCATTGTCTGAAACACAGTTTCTTAAGCATAGATTTGAATCCAAGAATAAGAAAGATGCCAACAATTAGTTTTCTAAGCATTTGTAACCAGATGGTAACACAAATCTCTGTAAGGGAGAGATTGTTCATTTAAAATGATGTAAGTACATGAGACAATGGATGGGCAATTGGAAGAGATATACAGTCAGAGAAAAGGACAGGGGAAGTTTAGTGTAAAGAAATGTACTGTAACCAATGACATTTTGAGAGTTAACCAGTCCACTGTTCCGATACAGTTAAAGAACCACCATTTGTCAAATAAAGTATACCATCCATTTGGCCTCAATTGTAGTCCACTAAGTACTAGTACTGTATTAAACTGACCCCAGGTTGAGGAAGGAAGGGGCACCCATGCCAACCTTAAGGCCATTTCTGAATATCTAGAAATTTTTAAAAAAAAATGTAAGTTGTCCATTAAAAAATAAAAACAAGAATAAAATGTAGTATCAAGCTAAACTTATGCAAGGTGATGATTGAGGCTGGATGTTTGCACTGGTCTGGGGATGTGCTCTGATAGCTGGCTCTGCCCCAGAAACCTGTTTGCAGAGAGGGATAAAAACGCTGTGTCTTCACAGTCTCCCTAGCTGACTATCACTGGGCACAAGGTCAGCAAAATGATGGTGAGATTTCAGTTAATCAATTCATGTGCAGGCCAGTATGTTTTATTTGGCAGCGCCAAAAGAAATGCCTGCTAAGTCTCACTGATATAAGGCTCCAGGCAGTGATGCAAGAAGACAGCTACGGCTGCTTCCTCATGAGGAGGCTTGCCGTCAGGGGAGGCATGGGCAACACAGAGTGTGGAGAGCCAGTAGGGGGCGCTATGAGTTTCCCCAGCACCATGAGTGCATCAAATGCTGAGAAAAGACAAATGTTAAGGAGAAAGTGAAATAAGCAAGTGTACAGATGAATTAGTTAGGAGGTATCTTCATGTACCCAGAAGTGTAAACACGTTTTCGTCTGTATTATTAGCTAGGTTTTGAGAAGTGCAGAAGCCTTACTCATGTTATGCTTGTATTAACCTCAAAAATAAATTTATTGACTAAAAGGACAGAGAAGTTCAAAGCTAGCTTCTGGCACTTCAAGAGTAGCAGTCTTGAGTGCTGTCTTCTGGGCTCCCCGTCTCCTTCATTTCTGCTTTTTCTGGGCTGGCTTCATTCTTTCTTACTGCACATGCATTTCCATCCTGTGACTGAGGACATGACTGCTGGGAGCCCCAAACTCAAATCCTCCCGGCCTAGAACCCCAAGCAGAAGAAGGCTCCTCTTTCTAAAGGTCATAGATTGACATAAAGAAAACTGTTTGCTCTATTGAGACACACAGCCTTCTACTAGTCACTCGGCCAAGAATGCTGGATTCTTTGATTGGCGTCAGCTAGCACAGATATCTTGGAGATTGTAATTAGAAGCACCAACAGTACACATAGAGTTACAGAGTTCCCCTAAGGATAGTGCAGAAGAAGTGAGGTGGAAAAATATGAAAGATATTCCCAAAGGACATGGATTTGTTTCATAAAGAAGGCCGATGGGAGACAAATAACAAGTGCTGGCAAGGATATGGAGAAAAGGGAACCTTCGTACACCATTAGTGGGATTGTAAATTGGTGCAGCCACTATGGAAAACAGTAAGAAAATTCCTCCAAAAATTAAAAATAGAGCTGTCATATGACCCAGCAATTCTACTTCTGGGTATTAATGCAAAGAAAACAAAAACACTAATTCAAAAAGGTATATTTTCATTGAAACATTACTTATAATAACCAAGATATGGAAGCACACTAGGTGTCTATTGATATATGAATGGATAAAAATGTGATATCTATATACCATGGAATATTACTCAGCAATAAAAAAGAATGAAATCCTGACATTTGCAATAACATAGACGAACCTAGATTGTTTTATGCTAAGTGAAATAAGTCAGAGAAAAATAAATTCTGTATGATTTCACTTATTTGTGGAAACTGAAAACAGAAACAAATGAATAAACAAAACAAAACTGAAACAGACCCATAGAGAACAAACTGATGGTTGCCAGAGGGGAGGGGGATGGATGGGAAAATGTTTTTTAATTATAAAAAGAAGGGGGTGGGAAATGTACTGAGGAGGAAGAGAATTCACTACTAAAGGGACGATGTACTGATATTGGGACAAATACACATATGGGGAGACACATGCTCTTTGAAGCCTGACCACCTATGTTTAAAACTAAGCATTTCCCCCAGTTAATATCAGCAGGATGTTTCTTGATTATAAGTAATAGATACTCAAACCAAACTAGTTTAAAGAATAAAGGAATTTAAGTAGCTGACAAAATCAGCTGTCATAAAAAAGAGAGTGAGGTTTCCAGATTTCCCAAATCAATTATATTTCTGTTTGCTTTCTATATTTTGTATTATGTTTTATTTCACCCATTAAGCTTTATAAATTTTATGTCTTCACTACTTGACCTTTGGCTTTTAATTCAAAGGTTTTGGTGTCTTGTGGCAAGGCCTGATTTGAAAGCTTGAACACAGTGACCGTGACCTTGATCTGGCTCTTCATTTTACAGCCTTTCTCAGGGTTGGCTGCAAAATCAGCAAGCGTCCCCTTTGTAGTCCTGAAATGCTGACCACAGGTCCCAACGTGTCATGCTTTCTCACTCATGGAAAGCACAGAAATCAATCTTTCTCGAATTTCTAAATAAGAGATCTGAGGTAGATAAATTAAAATATAAAATGAGGTCTAGAAAAAAACAAGACCAAGAAAAGGTGATTACAAACATGCACCCACATGTATATTTGAGCTTTAAATTTATCTTTGTGCTTCGAAAATACCAAGTTACAAAAGTATCATAAGGAATATAAACTTATCTTTGTTAAATTGTGAATTTTATGCTAGCTTTAAAAATTTGTAAAAGTAGGCTATTTCCTCTATTTTTCTACATTTCGAAACATTTTATATGATATGGGGATTTTGTTCTTTAATGTTTGAAGGGATTGTCTATTAAACCACCTCATTTATGAATCTTTTTATTAGTAGTTCTCTGAACACTATTTTAGTTAATTGTCTGCTTAATGGTCTATTCAGGCATTATACTATATTCTGAGTAAATTTAGGTCATTTATATTTTTTCAGAAGTATGTAATTTATTTTTAATATCTGCTGTATCTATTTGTATATCACTGTTTATTCCTTTTCTTTCCTGCATTAGCCTTCTAGATAATATTCATGTATTATTTTCTAAGAAAAACAAAATCAAACAATAAAGCAAAAAATAACTCTTGGACTTGTCCATCTCATTACATTGTCAAAGTGAAATTATTATGTTATGCTTTTATGCTTTATTCCCTTCCACATACTGTTATGTTTTTTGTTTGTTGTTTGTTTTGTCTAACTCTTTAAGCTAAATGCTTAGCTCATTTAATATTTTCACTTTTTTCTCTTTTAATATAAAACCTTGTAGGTAATGAATTTCTACTGATTCAATAGGTTTTTCATTTGGTTTTAACTTACATAAGTTATGGTATTATTTTTTTAAAAAAAGCAAAATTCTTTTTTTTTAAAGTCTGAGTTTAGGGACATTTTCCCCCTATACCTTTGTTATTCATGCCTAGATTTAGTATTGGAGAATGTGGTTGTTACAATTTCTAATTTTCCTTTTATTTTGAATTTTTAGAGGAAAAGTTTTAAAGATGTTCCCTTGACATTTGAAAGTAATGTATATTCTTTTTTATTCTGGAGTGTAGATCTTTCTATTTATCTCTTTTCCCAACCATCTCAATGTTATTCAGATTCTCCATTTCAATATATTTTGGTATAATTGAGCTATCATAAAAAAGAGAGTGATGTTTCCAGATTTCCCAAATCAATTATATTTCTGTTTGCTTTATATATTTTTATTATGTTTTATTTCACCCATTAAGCCTTATAAATTTTATGTCTTCACTACTTGACCTTTGGCTTTTAATTCAAATTTGACATTAATCTTGGTATTTTTGATATCTTTTACATATTTGGCTACATATATTATTTTAAAATTGTAGGCACTGGTGTCAGAAATACAGATTAAACAAGATAAATCAAAAAGAAAAGTTTGTTGAGGTTGTCCATAGAAGAATTGAATGCCCAAAGCACAGAAAGGGGGAAGACGAACATCTCACTTTGAGACCACAGGATAAGGACAGAGGTGGAAGGATGATCTCACATGATTTGGAAAGTACATTCTCAATAGTTTGACCGAAGCAGACAGTTTCTGCTGGGAATGTGTGGAAAACGGGGGTTATGAGGTTAGTCTCTGAGTCTCAAGATGAGGCCTGTGTTTCTGGCCCACGGCAGCCTTCACAAGAAAAAACTTGCTTTGGCTCCCCAGTATCTCTCTACTTTACCCACACACGTTTTCTAACAAGTCTTGATCTGGTACTCACAGTTTGTGTGTAAGAACTAAGGGCTCACAACATTGAGTCCAGATAGTCTCTCCTTCATTACCAAGGAGGGGTTGAGCAGAGGTGTCAGAGTTCCATGAGCAGAACTGAGCTGGGCACAGAATTAAGAGCCTAAAGAGGAAATTCTGAAGAAAGTAAAGCGAAGGACTGAGGTTTCCAGGAATGGTAGGAACAGTTCTCTTTACTACAGCCAATCGGAGTCTGCACTTGTAATTTTCCAGCCTCATTCCCACCCTCATCTTTTTCTACATTTAAACTTACAACTGACAGCCCACTTCTCTCTCTCTCTGCTTCAGGGACAGACCCGTATTTCCCCATGTATAAGACGCACCCTTTTGCGAAAAATTTGGGGTCTAAAAACCGGGTGTGTCTTATACAGTGGTTGTAGATTTTTTTACTTGTGTTTCCTGCTTTTTTCGCGCTTGTTTTTGTGCTCATACAACCACTGAATAAGATGCACCCGGTTTTTAGACCCCAAATTTTTCGAAAAAGGGTGCGTCTTATACATGGAGAAATACGGTAAAACATATTTTGTGACATGTTGTCACACTCTGAGCTTGTTTAAATAGGGATAAAACTATTAGATTTTACTCTGGGCTGAGAGAGGAAGTTACCAGTAACATGTAAATCCCACGGAAAGTATAAGGTGTTAGATGCAAATGGAAAGTGCTAGCTAAATGTTAAAGAGGACGAAGAGAAAAGAAAAAAAAAATCCTCTCATTGCCCTCAATAAATTGGAATCTCTTTTATTTAATTGGTGAGGATAGTTTCATTGTCTAAGCATCTGACTGTAATAGCTTTACTACCCACAAATCTGTAGAAAGATAATTTTATCACATTAAAAATATCTTATCACTACAACTATGATACAGATGCAATGGAGCAGCCACACTTCTTACTTGATGAATCCAATTTGGTTTTTATAAGGCACATTTTTACTGGCAGATAAAAGCACTTTTAGATGAACTGTAGAATGCAAGGGCAATGATATTTGCAACACTTTATCTGGCTGAAAGCTTTACTGCTCTGGAGATACAAGCACCTGACCTAGTAAACCAGAGACTTCCACAACTCATCTATAAAAGTCAGAGATTGTACAGCCACACTGCCTTTGCAATTTCACAGACAACCATGACATGTAACTGTCATTATAATCACTCACACATGTATTTTTGACTACTCTGTTTTCCTGAATGATCCCTCTGAATTCCTAAGTGAAGACAAGCAAATAATACCATAAACGCTTGACAAAATGTTAATGCAATGTGCCAATAATGAAGTCTAAAGATAAACTTTTCCCCCCTGTGACCTGACCCCCACCTCCACTCCACCTCCACCATTTTCCTCTGCTCTCACTGCTTTAACCCAGCTGAGGACACCTTACATTCAGCCTTTTCCCCCAGGACTCCAGTGTCTTCTACCCTCATGACTGAGGCTTTTTTATGATTCAGAGGACAAAAATACATATTTGCTTAGTAAAATAGTAAGAGTTAAAGTTTTATTAATGAAGACAGGCTTTTCTTCATACTTCTAAAATATCTGCCTATTAATGATATTAATTTTGCAGTCAAGTTTAATTTGTGAAATAATAACTGAATTAAAAATTCTGGGGGAAATATTCTCATTCCTTGACTAAGATTTTTACAACTCCAGCATTGGTCATGTTGAGATTATACAAACAAAAGGAATGTAGCATTTAGCTGGCTCAGAACAGATACTCTAAAATGTTAACAGATATTTTACTATAAGAATATTATCGCTATACTCTATTCTTAATTTTATGAAAAACATATATAAAAAGCATTTCAGTTACTAGTATAATTCTTATTTTAGTATTATTAATCTGTATGTACAGTCTGATGACAAGATCATAATTTTGGAAAATGTCTTGGAATACATGATTTCTGAAACAAATGCTCATATCAATCATATATAATCTTTCAAATTCCTGTAGGAAGTTTGAGTTTTTGTTTTGTTTTGTTTTGTTTTGTTTTGTTTTTCTCAATATCAAAAGTCTGAGGTCAAGCAGGGGTAGGGAGATTTGTAATAGCATTGCTAATGCCTTGCCGTTCCCTAGGCCTGTCTGTCGTCATGGTCACAAAATGGCTGCTATTGGCTGATGTTTATTCCTCCAGTTGAGGTTGAGAACTCAAGAACTTACTTTGGACAACCTTTATAGTGCAGGCAGGCAAGGTGATTTGGATGTAGTTGGTGCTGGGTACACTAATCCACAGGGTTTACCCTAGTGATAAAAACCAAATCATTACTTTATACAAAAACTAGTTAAAAGAATTCATGGAAGAAAGAAACCATATTTACAAAAATAATTCAACCATAAACATCTAGGAATAAGCTTAAGAAAAATGTGCAAAACCTAATTAAAGAAAATTTAAAACACTACCGAAGAACATAAAGGAACCCCATCACATTGAAAAGGCTTATTATGATTTGAAAAGAATGACTCAACATCTTACAGATAACAATTCTTTCAAAGATCATATGTGAATACAATATGATTCTAACCCTACTTTGCATAATTGACAAGATGTTTCTAAATTCTACATAGAAGAGTAAATAAGCAAATTTAAGAGAGAATTTCTGACCAATAAAAATAACAATTCTGGACTAATTCTCCCCTATTTTATAGGGTCACAAAAATTAAAACAGTGTGGAACTGGCTCATGAATAGACAGCACTTGAATAAATAGGTAGCCCAGAAATACACCCAAATGCAGACTGAAATTCAGGATGTGACAAAAAGCTGTATTAATAAGTGATGTTAGGACAATTAGAGAGTTACAAGTGTTTGTGTGGGGTGGGTGGCGGTAGGGATGCTGGCTCTACACTTCATATTTTACTCCAAAATAAATTCCAGAAAAACAAGCAAACAAAAATACTGAAGAAAACTTGATGGTTTAAAAAAAAAAATCTGAGCATGAGAACACAAATACCAGATTCCACAAGAGAAAAAAAAATGTAAATTTGATTACACAGGGCATAGATTTATCCCCCCATCTGAAAAGTTAGACATAATATATGAAACAATAGTTTTCTGGACACTAGAATCAGGCAACAAAGCACAATGATCCCTGAGAAATGTGAAACAAACTAGACAAGCCTTAGTTTATTCAAAAGTACAATGAGAAAGTATTTTTAACTGAATAAAAGTTAAAATACAACATATCAGATTTTGTGGGAGGCTGCTAAAGAGTACTTAGAGGAATTGTAAAAGAACATGTAGAAACTTTTGGGGTGATGAATATGTTCACTGTCTTGACAGAAGTGATGGTGTCACAAGCATAATCATATGTTGAAACTTACCAAATTGTACACTTTAAAATATGGGCAGTTTATTGTATGTGAATTATACTTCAATAAAGCTGTGAAAAAATATAATAATTTTGAATTTTTATTCCATAAAGATAAAAATGACATCCTTATAAAAACCACAAAGTTAGAGAAACTCCCAAGTTTCAAAATAAATGTATGCAACTGATATTACAGTCATAGTCTAGTTTCCTTAATATATGAAAAGCTATGGTAAATTAATAAAAAAAAAGCAGACAAATAAAAATATGTGAACAGATGGCACAAAAAATAAAAATATGTTAAACAAATGAAAATATACTCAACCTCCTTCACAATAGAAAAACACAAATTAAAACTACAAAGCAATACCAATCAGAAAATTTGATAGTACATTACGTTGATAAAGATATAAGAAAACAAAGATCTTCATATATTATTGTATTATTGTGGAAGTGTAATTGATGCAACCCTTTGGAGAGCAATTTAGTCAATACATTTTAAATTTTGCAATGCTTTTATACATATATGTATACTATATAAACCTTATATGTATATGCCTAGAATATTGCTGTGATGATAATGTATGGATGGCCAAGGGAGAGGGCTGTGCTCTATTGAAAGCTTAAGTATTTTTACAGTTTGCATGAATTACTTATTCAAAATATGTGTTGAAGGATTGTTTTGGAATCCTCTGGGATTTTTTTAAAGTAAATTTAAACTATCTGGGAACAATTTTTAGTTTACATAGCAATTAATATTTTATTCTGTATATCACCAAATTATATAATATTATAAATATTAATAAATGTTACAGTGATAGAGGCCAGCCGAGTGGCGCATTGGTTAGGAGTTGGCTTGGGACACCAGCTGTGAGCAGCAGGGCCCTGGTTCGGATCCCACATGAGAGCCAGTGATGCTGCGCCCTCTACAGCTAAGATGGTGAACAATAGCTTGACCTGGAGCTGGGCTGCTGTGAGTTGCCAGTGACGGCA
>NW_017732335.1:419936-421377 GCF_001890085.2 Hipposideros armiger | reverse complement strand
GAACAAAAGGACAGCAACTTGTCTGTTCCCCTTCCCCCAATTCCCCAGCACTGTTCCCATCCCCCAAATTCCCCAATAAAAATCTTTAAAAAAAAAAAAAAAGACTGAAACCACGATGATCCCAAAGAATTAGGAAAAGTGATATTTCAAAACTTCAGATAGACAATCAATGGCCAGAATACTTCCAAGACTGCCTCCCACTCCCAAAGAAAAGATAGGACAAAGAAGGCAGGAAACCAAATATGAGGACCATTAAAATGGAGGTAACACTGAAATTGTCAAAGGAGCTTTTATGCCCTGTGTGCAAAAGTGGAAACAAATTCCCAGGCATGGTCAATGTTAGAGGTTCAGGTAGAAATGTGTAAGTAGAATCATTAAAACAAAACAAAACAAAGTAACAAAAAGAAGCCCTTACAATTACTAAGTGGTTCTCACAGGCCAATCACAGTTCTAATTGCTTTCCATTTGTTATGTCTATTAAACAAGCTTGACACCTGTCACATAATCAGAATACAACTTTATTTTTCATTCCTTCTCTCTATGAAATGTGCTCAATTGGGAAATTTCTTTCTGTCCTCTGGAAGAAAACTTGGGTAAGCCCTATGAGTTTTCTGTCCTACCATCTCTTTACATTATTAAATACCTCAGTTTAATAAGTTAAAAAATTCACCCCATCCATGTAATAATCAAATCCCCCAACTTGATGACGGACGGACATGACCCAGAAAGCTAACAAGGACAGGAAAGTTCTTACATGAACAAAAGTTTCATAAAATGATGTCCTGTTCTCTGTGCCTACCAGGTCCCCCATCCTGATCCTTCTCTCATAAGGCTACTAGTGGTCACTACTTCAGAGGTCCACAGTCTTCAGGAAAATGGACACTCTAAGATCACCTCCTCTTTCTTTAGCTCCTAGAAACAGTGTGGTCCACATTCAGCTTCTCCCATGTTGAGGCCTGATGTTCCTCCACACAGCCCCTTTGGACATATATCTCAAAACACATCAAGTCCACACAGGTCCACAGAAAGCATCCAAGCCTTTATTTCTAGAACAAATGTCAGGAGTGCGGGATGCAGGACAAAGCCAGGGAGTTCAATTTGGCTTCACTCTCAGCCAGGTTCACCAGATTTCCAGGGTAAGAATAAGATGCCAGTACACTGTATCTACCAAGTTAGAGGACATATATTAAGCGTTTTTTTTTCTTTTATTGGGGAATTGGGGGAGGGGAACAGTATTGGGGAATAGGGGAAGGGGAACAGGCAAGTTGCTGTCCTTTTGTTCTTCAGTCTAGTTGTGGAGGACATTGCTCCACTGGCCCATGTGGGTATTATCATTGCGCTCTTCCTGGCTGAGGCAGTCGCTGGCCAGCCATTGAACGGCTGCCCACTGCAGCTCATGGCAGCCCACGGCAGCCCACGAAAGCTCACGCCAGCTGCCGGC
>NW_017732335.1:416540-419931 GCF_001890085.2 Hipposideros armiger | reverse complement strand
CGGCAAGCAACTGCCTCACCGAGGAAGAGTGCAACGATAATACCAACATGGGCCAGTGAAGTGATGTCCTCCACAACTAAACTGGAGAACAAAAGGACAGCAACTTGTCTGTTCCCCTTCCCTGATTCCCCAACGCTGTTCCCCTCTCCCAATTCCCCAATAAAATCTTTAAAAAAATAAAAATAAAAAAATAAATGTTACAGTGATAAAGGTAAAAACTACAGACCAGTATAAAATGCAACTTTAGCAACCATTAGCCTCAACTCATATTTATACTGAAAAAAAGAAAGGTGATTCTCTTGTATTAAAATGAATGTAAGCAAAGTATCTATAAATATAACTGGGAATGCATAAAAACAATTTATGAGGATGCTTCAGAAACGAACAGAGAGGAATTGGCATAAAATTGTGCTTTAAACTAGTAATCAAAGATATTGTGAGTGACATAGAAAATAATTCTAAAAATTTCATCAGTACCAGCTTGAGGTCTTTTATCTTGATGGCTTAACTACCACCTAAAGTGGAAGAAATATGGTGAGAAATTTTTGTTCTAGTGCCAATTTAGTAAGAATGTGCAAAAGAAACTTCTATGTAATTTATAGAGCCAGGGTCATGTTTTTTTCTAAGTACATTAAACCACTATTAACTTCTAAAGTTCTGAAGCTTTCTTCTTATTATTGTTTTTTTTTAATTTAAACTATGTCTCTCCACTAAATCTCCTATTACTCTGCCACTGAAAATCAAGCACATTCCAGTTTCTGCGCTATTGCATGTATCTCCTAAGTGCCTTCCCTACTTTCATTCACCTATTTGAATCCTGCCCACCTTCAAAGATCACCTTTAAGCACCTTACTTTTACCTTTTACCTTAAAGGAGGCATTAATTCACCTGGCAGTTTAAACCATTAGATCATTATTAAGGGTGATAATAGCCACCATGTATTTTTAGCTTTTTCATAATTTTTTCCCAAATTGTGGGATCATAGGTGTGAGATTTTAATAGTGATAAATATTAACAACTCTTTTTACTGTTGAATAAGACATAGCAAGTGAATAATCTAATTTTTCTTACTATACTATTCAGTCATCAGTAAAATATAGCTTGCATTGCTCATTGTTTAATTAGCTTTAAAAATAATTGTGATAGGTTTTCTAGGAGTTGAGAGGGGAGAAGCTAAAACAAATGCCATATTTAGGAGTGTAGAGATTGTCCTACAGGTAATGGGGGGCCGTTGTTCTTTAATTGGACCAAAATGTAATAAATGAAATTAAATTTAAATAAGGATATGGAGGTACTGGTACAAAATGTCCAAACTTTCCCTAGATCCTCTGAAGACCAAGTTGCATATTTGGGTGACTTATAATTGCTAGAAACCCCATTTAACATCTGTAGGCCAAGGGTAAAACATCTTTATTTTGTGTCAATGGCTATCTTGACAAATATTTACTAAGCATCTATTATGTGCCAGGCACCATGCTAGAAACTGGGAAGATGTCAGCAAAGTACATATGCTGAGATGGTTCTTTTATGTTGCTAGTTGTGCCACTGTCACCACCATATTTGAATCTGCCCTCCTCCATCAGCCTGGCAGCTGCTGAACCCATCTAGACTCGGAGGATGGCCACTCTATAAGATGAGACTTCAAGAGCCACCAAGAACAGAGCTGGAGGTGAGAGAACAACATCCATTTCCTAGGGACACAAGAAGTACAGAAGTAAATAATACCTACCGATGCCTGTCTCCCTATGCTATCAGGGAGTGGAGGGTAGGCTATCTTTTTCATGAAGCTTATGAAGAATTATAACAGCTTTTACCTCTCCCTTCCTCACCCCCAGTACAGAGTGTTAAATTTATCATGAGACTGAGGAAATATATTTGGGGGCTGAGGTTTGAGCACCAGCTTCAAATCTGAGCTGTTAAGAGAAGCCAGTAAAGAAACAATTGAGAGGTGGCTCCTAAAAGTTTGCTTTAGGATTTCATGAGGAGGACGGAGGTAAAGTGGAGTGAGGGGTGGGTAAGGAAAAAGATTTCTTTCCAACTGCCTCACCCTGTTCCTGGAGTAATTTAAGCAGAATTCTAGGCAGTGGTCCTGTTCATGGAATTAGAATACATTTGGCTTAAACATCCCTTTTGTTATTTCTTTTAGAATGTGACAGGGTGACAGTCACAGATAATCAAGTACCTGTCCTATCTTTCCTTGACCCATCCCTTCCCCCCAGGCTCCATACTGTGCTTTACTGTTTTCATAGGTTAGTACCTAAAAGTTAGTTGTACAATTTAAAAGTTTCCTGTGGAGCACAGTGCGCTTTAAGAAGAGAGGTGTTATATCAATTCAATAATGAGTAAATATTTGATGACCCACATGTAGTTTGTCAGCAGTGCTCTGTCAGCATGAATAAAATAAACAGGCTCAGAAAACAACTGGCCCAAAGGGATCACTACCAATCATGTTATAAATATGTAGGACTCAAGTCAGCAATAATGACATCATCCTCTACCATACCCTGAGTTCCATGCCTTCCTCGTTTCTTTTTATTAAATCAGCTCCTTTGAGAAACAGACACGTACACTTTGATTATCAGTGTGTATGCTCTCAGTTCTGTTTTCAGGGCAATCGCTGCATAGCAATTCACACAAGTGGAAAGAACATCCATCTTCTCTTCTTTCTGATGGAAGAAGAGTTTTATTATGCCCTATGTTTCCACTGAAAGTCAGGACTATAATTTATATGCATTGTGCCTCCAAATCTTGAGCGCTTCTTCCTCCCTTTGGACGCATTAAATTCTCTGAGATGGGGGGAAAAAATGTAAGTTATAGCAGAATTTCTATTAACACGAGGAATTTTCTTCTACTTTCAGGCTCTGGGTGTACATGTGTGGAAAGGTAAGCATAGCCACAGTGCAGAAGGATATAGATGTTCACATATAGAAAAGTTACATCCTTTTTTTTATTCACCTGTGCCAGAATTGGGTTACTTTAACAAGAAAGATAAAATTTTTAAGTACCTAAAAAATTCTGAGGGGAGGAGGCATTCCACACTACTGTGTGATGAAAGTGGTTACTCAGAATGACTGCGACCATGAGCTACTGGGACACAGTGGGAACACAAGACGTCCACTACAGCGTGACCTAGTCCAGAGGCGAGATGCCCACCACACATAGGAGTTGATGAAAGATGACAGTAAATCAGGAAAAAATCCAGAAAAACACCAACATTCAATATTGTTGTCAACCATGTATCAGAAACTAGTCTGGCAAGACTGAAACCACAGGCCGGCCGAGTGGCGCGATGGTTAAGAGCTGGCTTGGGATGCCAGAGGGCCCCGGTTCGGATCCCACATATGCGGGCCAGTGACACTGCCCTTCACAGCTAAGATGCTGAACAACAGCT
>NW_017732335.1:384126-414755 GCF_001890085.2 Hipposideros armiger | reverse complement strand
ATGTGGGATCCGAACCAGGGCCCTGCTGCTCAGAGCTGGCGTCCTAAGTCAACTCTTAACCAACGCACCACTCAGCCGGCTCATATTAAGCTCTCTTAATGCTATCACTGAAGCCCTCTCCCAGACCTGAGGGAAATGGTGAAGCATCCACGCTCTTACACCTTGGTATAGTGGTGAAGGGCAGGTAAAGGGCAGCAGTAGCTGCTCTCTTAAAGAAGATTCAGCTCTCAAATATGTCAATCTCCAATAATCTGCCTCTTTTATATATATATATGATATGTTTTATCTAACTTACTTTGAAATTTCTACAGAATGCTTTATTTTATGAAATCACTTTAGCATCTTTTTCCCCTATTGGTGCTTAAGATGAGTTTTTAAATGTGATATCCTGTTATTACTTCATTTAGTCTTCATACAAACCCTGTCCTGTGGGTACTTTTATCTCCATTTTGAGAATTTAGAAAACTGAGGTTAAGTAACTTGCCCAGGTCATGAAGTTAGTAAGTAGTAGGGCTAAAATTCATACTCAGGCAGTCTATCTCCAAAGCCTGTGCTCTTATACACCATGTCATTTTGTCTCCCAAATATCCAACTGAAAAACAGAATGGGGATGTGAAAGTATCAGAGTCTTCCCTGATGTCATTTTTGATAAAAGAAAGCTGTATTTCATCACTCTTAGCTTTGGTGCAAGGCAGAGGCCATTTTAAGAAGGAATTGGTCAAGATCCAGAAGACAGGCCCATGCTTAGTTCTGTCAGCTAACATTACCAAAGTGAATTCTGGCCTGCTAAGCTTAGACTTTGTTACACTGCAAGTTCTACTTACTCCACAGCTTTGACTTTTTTTTTTTCTTCATGAAACTGATTTATTTTTGTTTTGTTTTTCTCAGTTTTTCTAAGTAAAATTCTTTACCTGGCTTTTGACCGTAGTGTTTCTGTGTTTGGATTCCTCCTGATTAAAACTGTACTAATAGGCAACAAATAACCTAGTACTGGCTCTGTAAGAACCAATAGAGAATCATATGTAATAAGTCTACCTTTGCCAGCTTTAGAAAGCAAAGTGGTTAATAATCATCCAGGTCTCGGCTGATTATGGGTTATTACATTTCCTGATTATGAAGCTCAGTGGAGGCTAGAAACTATTTTAAACTGGGAAAGTCATGTGCTTTAAGAGTGTACCTGAATTTCAATAAGCAAGTCACACAATAAAATTAATTGGAGCCAGTGTTGTGGGGGAGGAAGAAACTTTCCTCTACCCTTCAATGTTGTTTAGGCTGGTCTAACAATTAAATCTACGTGAGACAGAGTTACATGAGAAAATTACCAAAGTTAATTACGTATGTATGTATGGGAACCTCACATAAAAAGAGTAGGTGTTTAGTAATTAGTAGTTTGCCCTGTCATATAGATAGGTCACAAAAGGTTACCTCTGATAATCCCTTATTATGAGCAAGACCCCTAATTTACATTTTTCTAGGTAGTTAAGAGGGGCAGAGGTTTCTCTTGAGCCTGCATGGTCTTGGTTGCCTTTAGCTTAAAATGATCTGCACACCACAGAGGCACATCTTGGGGTAACTTGTTCTGAATCGCTACAGGGTATATGATGGATATCTTGTAATATAATTTTTTGAAATAGTTGTTTTGACAATTTTTTTTTGGAATCTCAATCACAATTTTCATACTTTAAAAATATTTTAGTTTTCATATTAACACTAATAAAGAAAATGTCAAATATTCTATATAATATTTAAGAAAATAGATCTATTTCCATAACAGTAGCTTACAGTAGCTTTCACAAATTATATGTTACAAAAAAAAAATCTGTACATGCTAATCCAAAAACATTGATATTATAAAATAACCAAAATTAGTTAGGGCATTTAAAATTTATGCAGGTAATGGTGATTTTACTTATATCCCACAAAACACTTCAAGTATTTCATGAACGTCAAATCAATTATATTTTGTATTGTGATAAAAACATTTTATCACACTCTAATTGAATATTGCTATATTTCATCACTTTGACTATTGCTAAATGTATGATCATTATGATAATTTGCTCTTGGTGTTAATGCTCATTATCAGAGCACTAACTTAAAACATGATTAATATACTAATGTACATTACTGTAGTTTCATAGATGGGAAAGAAAGAAAGGAAGGCAGGCAGGAAGGAAGGAAAGAAGGAAGGAAGAAAGGAAAGGAAGGAAGAAGAGAGAAACAAAGAGACAGAGGGAGAATGTGTGTATGATATTTAAAAGAGAAAGTGAAAGAGAGGATTTAAGAAGGAAAGAAAAGAAGAGAAAGAGAGAGAGAGAGAGAGGAAGGAAAGGAAAAAAAGAGGAAAAAGTCCTAGCCATATTTCACAGTTATCTTTGTGATCAAGGTGGCCTTAACATCCCTCTCAGTTTGACTGAATTTTAGGCAAGATTCATCCTTACCATAGGTCCCTGACCCACCTTTTCTTAGAACATTTAATTTAGAAAATTTGCAATTGTAGATTCTTTCTATGCCTGTTTGAGATATGAGTATTCTACAACCTATAAATGTCTTTCTCAAGGACCTGAGAGTCATCTCTTTAAGACGTAATCATGGAAGGATATAGGGTCCCTCTCTTCCAGTCTCTGTGGGAGGGCGTCTAACTCCAATAAGCAATAATTAGTAAACCCATGTGGCTTAGTCATACTCACCAACCTCCTCTCCACCCAACCCTCCATTTAAAAACTAGCATCTAAAAATCCTCCCATCTTTTGTTTCGGAGGAATTGAGTTCATTCTCTCTCCTCTATTGCAATAGCTTTGAATAAAGTTCACCTTGCCTATGTAACGATGGATCTGATGCAATTTTTCTTCTATATTTGCCATTACTCTAACTATGTTTAGCATATATTTAATGAAGACTAACAAGTTAGTGTCAGGACCCATGTACTCACCCTGCAGCTGTGGCTCCTTAAATCCTTGATTTATCCTTGAACTCATTGAAGAAGTAGTTTGATTGGCTCAAAGAACCAAAATACTTTTTTGACTGCATGGTATCCATCAGTGGTAAGCCTGACCTACAAAGGAGTCATGGCCAATTGAGAGCCCCATTCAACATTAAACATGTTATACAATTGTCTCCTTAACTTGCTGGGCTCATCTCCATCCCTACAGCATTTTCTTTTTCTTTCTTTTTTTTCCCTTAATGAACAAAACAAAAGAGATAGGACTAGACCTTTCTTGCTTCTGTCTTTAACTTTTCTTCTCTCGGGTATCCCAGGGTTGTGATACTATTTTCACCTTTCAGGAATCAACTTCAGCTTTATGCTTTGGAAAACCAAACCAAACAAACAAACAAAAAACCAGATCGCCCATATTTTTCATAAAGGAGGGAGGAGATACTCATCAGACAGCTATAAAATGCAATAGACAAGCAATTGCTTGGGACAACAGAAGGAACAAAAGGAGAGTCATTACACAAATGTAAGCCATTTAAAGCTCATCCCACCCAGAGGAGATAATGTAAATCACTACTTTGTACACCAAAAAAGGTTGGAAAATTATTTCTGGACTTCTGCTCAGTTCATTCCAATTCTGTTTGAACATTGCATTCTTTTAAGAATAGGAGCTACATTTGCTTCCTTTACAGTTTTCAGAGCACTTGACAAAGGCATACAGTAGGTGCTTAATAAAATGCCTATTACATTGAATGTCAATGAATTGTCATGTTTATTAAAGCTAGACATGCTGTGGGGCTAATTAGTGCTTTTATGTCTTTGATAAAGACTTGTTTTGTGCTTGGCCAAGGTACTTAACACAGACAACTACCTGTTTTCTCCAAGCTGCTGATTTCACACCGGTAATCACAGAGGTAGAGAAAATCCTTTTACTTGACCTGACTTTAATGACCACCACATGGAAAATAAGATGGACTACTTGCTCTAACAGACCGTCCAAAGGCATAATCAGACTCCCATTTCCCTGCTGCTGCATGTTTCAAAATGTTAACAGGCAGTGGTGGAGAAGCAAGATCTTCATTTATGTGCAAATGACTTCCAAAATGCTGTTTCATGTGCTGCAGTGAGCTCCTTTGGCTCAAGTTAACTATCCCCTTTCCTCTTAAGCTCTAATAGACACTTTATAATGTATTTTCTATGACTGGGTCTCAGTAATAATAGCTTTGAAATCTATTTTAATAGACCTTTTTTCTGTACAAACTTTATCTGAAAACTACAACTGAAAGTGTGTTTACAAGAAAGGATTTTTGGAGGTAACAAGGGCTGTGACTTAGATTACCCTTGATTCCTGTAAATCCATATTCTATTGACCATGACTCTTATTTGGAATGCCTGTGCCTTTCTTCCATTTGTTAATAAGTTAAATTGATCCTATCAGTGTTAATATTAATAGAGTAAAGGTCAGCAATCTTAGTTAAAATTCAACCCAAGATTGGCAATTAACATTTACCCCTTAAAACTAAAGTCAGAGAAGCGTAGAAGTTATTCTTTTAGTAACTAAAGTTAAGGAAGTTTAAACATACCTTCTAAATAAGGAATGTAGAGAAGGTGGGATTTCATACATGGCACTTGCAACACACATATCCATTGAAAGAGGAACCTCTTAAGGTCCCTCTAGTTGCAGAAATTTTCTAATAGCAAAGAGAAGTCAATACAGCAAGAGCAAGAAATACAGATAAGAAAGTGGTAACTTTTAAGGCAGAATTTGAGCAATTTCAGACAGAACATTAAGTAATGTTATTATTGACAAGAAAGTAACCAGTCTGGCAACAACAAGTATAGAAAAACGATTTCTGGAGAACCAGAGCTGGGGAAATAGAATTAAAAGCAAAATCTTCTCCCATCCCAGAAATCTTCCCCACAAAGGTAGTAGAAAAAAGAAAAACACCTTATTATTGAATAAGCATTAAACCAGAATGTGATGTGCATCACAGGTAATCTGCTCAAAGAGTGCAAAGACGATAGAAATCTCATCCTTTTGTACAGCCAAGCCGATAAACCAATTACATACATGTTTTCAAGATCAACAATAACTAGTCCTCAAGTAAGAGGAATTGACAGCACCATTTGTCACACATAGTTCATCCTAAGTGTGCATGGTAATTGGGGTGACACCTGTGTTAATTGGCTTTACCCAGAGGACAACCAAACTTCTCATATCTTAATTACAGGAGGTAGTTTTGCAATGTGGAATAAGGCACCCACCAAAGTTAGGCTCCTACCCGCCCACAGAAACTGGAATAGGGATGTTATCTCCATTGATGCATATATTTCAAAGATATGTAGGTTCTTGAAAAAAACATTCCTGGGGCATAAAACTGACAAATGGCCTATGGAGTTTTCTAGAGGATTATGTACATCTTAAAGAAAGGAGGCAGTACTTTCAAAGTTTTTCTAAAGGTAAAGCTCTAAGAAAAAAGAGAGGATGGAAATTTCTTCCCTTATTTTCAACAACCAACACAACCATATTTGTATTTGTCCATACTCAAGAAACATATCATGAACCAGCCAACAGCTGCAAACCAGACTGTGAGGAGACCTTCTCTAAAGGACCAAGCAGGGACGTTGCCTTAGTAACTCTTGGCTGCTGGATCTACCAAAGTCCAAAAAAGGTAAAATTGGGTTCCCTCCCTCTTTTTGCCCCTCAGTCTAAGAAAGTACCTGATATTCCTTTAAGTCACGATAAACCTGACATATCTTTCTAAACAATTTATTTGACTAGAAGATTTGAGAAAAAAAAATTAATTTTGATTTCTTTTGTCCCTATACATGTGCAAGAAAAATTACTGATTACAGCCTGCAGACAATATTATGGGAATTTTATGTTTGTATGAGGTCAATAATCTCAAGATTTCTTTATAGTTGGTTAGAACTTGGTGCATTTGGACTTTTTGGTTTTGTTAAAGAAAAACCTGTGCAGCTGAGAGCTTTTCTGAAAGAAAGGGTTTATTGAGCAATAGCCTAGCCAGAAAAAGGACCAGGGTCTTGGACATATAGTTGAAAGCACCACCAGCATGGCTTTGATGGAAAAGACCAACATGTCCACCGTCCTGGAGCTGACAGGGCTCTGTCACACAATGAGTTTGGGGAAAAAAGATGTAAGTTGTTTTGAAAGAATTTACATTGGCTACAGATAAGGAGGGCAGGAAAAGGTGAAGTGAGGTCAAATCTAGGATAAGTACATAGTCTGAAAGGAAGAAATATTTCCTGCTTCCGGATTAGTTGTGAGCAGCAGTTCGGAAATTTCATGCATAAGCAGGATGTGGTAGCGCCTGGTGGTTGGCTATTTTTTTAGATAGTGGTTCAAAGTTTTAACATACATTTAGAATGTGAGCAGTCCTTTGTTGGTTTCCGCCTGTGGCTCTGTTAACTGAGTAACCTCTTATCTCTTCCTCCCAATCTCCTGCCTGCTGTAATTTAATTTAGGACGGCTCAGAAGTATTCTCTTATCTGTTTATAAAAATTATATCTGTGAAGACATTTTGTGAAGTGTTTGGCCGTGAAATAAGTGGGAGTATTGTAATGGCAAAAGAAGTGAGTTTTTACTGGTGTAGGTTGGTATTTAAAGGGCTGAGGGTTGGGGTAGGGAAACATATGGATGTGCACACAGCCTGAATCAACACCATCGTTCCCACCAAATCAACCAGTAACTTCAGTAGTGCTTACAATTAACACCTTAACTCAGAGCCCTGTGGAACTGTAAATCTTATAAGTGGAAGTTGGGTTGCTTTTGAATTTGAAAATCCTTTATTAATCATTTATCATTTTTATTAATCACTTACCATCTTTCAGAAAAAAGCACTTTGCCATAGGGTCAGAACAGTAAACAAGAACAAAAGGGAAAGACAGTTTCTGGTTTAAAATGCTTATTCCTCTCCCAACTGTGACTATTGGGGGAAGGTGATAGGGTGAGGTCCTGAAATATTCTTTTAGTTCCTGACTCTCCAAGTGTGGTTGAATGATTGATATTTCAGACACTTTCCTAAAGTCCATACTCGAAAACTATATTTCTAACATGTTATACATGCTGTGTAAGAAAAGAAGGATATGTGATAAATTGAGAACCTCTCGTTATGGTCTGAATGTTTGTGTCCTCCCCAAAATCATATGTTGAAGCCCGAACCTCCAGTGTTGGAGGTGGGACCTCCAAGAAAGTAATTAAGGTTAAATAAGGTCATAAGAGTGGGGCTCAGATGTGATAGAACTAATGACCTTAGAAGAGAGACATGCGAAATCTCTCTGCTCTATCTCTGGGCACACTCACCAAGGAAAGGCCACATAGCACACACAGAATGTGGCTGGCCATCGGCAATTCAAGGGGAGAAACTCTCACTAGAAACTAACCAGGTTGGCACCCTGATCTTGAACTTCTAGTGTCCAGAACTGTGAGAGTACGGATTTCTGTTGCTTAAGTCATCCAGTCCAGTCTGTGGTATTTTGTTATGACAGCTTAAGCAGACTAATACACTCTCTCTAAATGTTTGTACTTTTAACAAATATATAATGATATAGGGCATTGAACTGAAAAACTCAATCTATTATCCCTTTGACTTTAACCTGAGGATGTTGATGATGAAAAGTTTTCTGATGAAATTTTGAACATATTAATATTAAAGTATCCATTATATTTTGAATTGTGTATTAATAAGTAGGGTATATATTTTTATCATATATTAAACATACTATTATGCACCTAAAGAAGTGATCATCATGATAAGTCCAGCAACCATCCAACATCATACTATGCTAACACAATATTATTGACTATGTTCCCTATGCTATACATTACATCCCCATGATTTTTTTGTTTTATACCTAGAAATTTGAACCTCTTATTTTCCTTCACCTTTTCATGCTTTAAAAAATTTTTCAATTTACAGTTGACATTCAATATTATTTTATATTAATTTCAGGTGTACAGCATATGGTTAGACATTTATATAATTTAAGAAGTGACACCCCTGACTAGTCTAGGACCCACCTGGCACTATACATAATTATTACCATATTATTGAATATATTCCTTATGCTTTACTTTACATCCCCATGACTGTTTTGTAACTACCAATTTGTACTTCTTAATCCCTTCACATTTTTCACCCTGCCCACCAAACTTCCTCCCATCTATAACCCTGATAAATCCAGTACCCATCTGACTCAACCATACATAGTTATTACAATATTATTGGACATATTCCTTATGCTGTACCCTACATCCCCGTGACTACTGTGCAACAACCAAGTTGTACTTCTTTTTTTTTTTAAGATTTTTATTGGGGAATTGGGGGGTTGGGAACAGACAAGTTGCTGTCCTTTTGTTCTTCAGTCTAGTTGTGGAGGACGTTGCTTCACTGGCCCAAGTTGGCACCATCATTGCACTCTTCCCGGGTGAGGCACATCAGTTGCCGGCTTCTGGATGGCCGCTCACGCTAGCTGCTGGCTACATACGGTAGGCCAGGGCAACCCACTGCCACAGGGGCTGCAGCCTACTGCTGTCGCCGGCAACTCACAGCAGCCCAGCCCAGCTCCAGGTTGAGTTGTTGTTCAGCATTTTAGCTGTAGAGGGCAGTGTCACTGGCCCTTTTTTGTGGGATCCGAACCGGAGCCCTCTGTCATCCCAAGCCAGTTCTTAACCATTGCGCCACTCGGCCGGCCCCAATTTGTACTTCTTAATCCCTTCCCTTTTTTCACCCACACCTCCAAACCCCCTCCTGTCTGGCAACCATCAATATGTTTTCTGTATCTATGAGTTGGTTTCTGTTTTGTTTGTTTTGTTCTTTAGATTGCAATATATTTACGAAATGAATGCAAAACTGACATGAAATTTTAAGAAAATACAAAACTTCAAGTAACAGCAGGTTATTGTATTGGGCTAGTATGTGTTAAGGTCTTTAGGCTCAACCGAGATTGTGCTTTTACATTCTGTGTTACTTGGAGAATAGGTTTGAGGATATTGCGATATGTGTTTTATGCTTACATTCTTTTTAGTTTGATGCATATAGATTTAACTTTAAATTAGCTATTTATTAAACTTCATATGATTTATCTCATTGTTTAACCTCCTGGTCTTTGTCCAGTCTTTTTGCTCTGTCCTAATTAAGGTATGTTAAAAGCAAACATTTCAGTAATTCTTAAAGATATGTAATTAAACTTGATGGACCCAGCTGACAAATTTAATCACCATACTAGGGCATGGGATGCATAGACCCCTTAAGGGGAGAGAACGCTGTCAGTAGGGTTCCTGCCCAAGGCACATGTTTATTTCTGACTTTGCCACTCAGTAGAGCCACACTCAGTCCCAGGTTTGCACCATTTGGAGAGGTTTTAAAAATACTGACACATGAAAATAACACTATATCAATTAAACCAGGGTCTCTGGGGAGGAGATCCAGTCCTAGGGTTTCTGAAAAGCTTCTGGATAATCCTAAAGTGCAGTCAGAGTGAGATCAGTTGCCTTAGAGGGACTTGTTTAAACTTCTATAAATGTGTTAATACACTCTATATGTATTCTTCTTCTAAAAAAATGTCCAATTTCTCTGTCAAGCTCTTGAAGTATATGACAGTAAATTATGTTAGCCATTATAGCCAAGGGGTTTGGGATGATTCACAGAATTCAGAGGCACAGCATTCTAAAACTTTACTAATTTAGTAACACATAAAAGTGAATCGCCAAATCAAGAGAAGAAAAAATATGTACCAACTCTGACTGATCCTTCCACAGAGCAAAGAATTTACACATCAATATTTTCAAGGAGACAAAAATCTAATAGGAACTGAAGTGATGAATCTGACCCTTCAAAAGAGAATAGAAATTTTGTTTTAAAGGAAACGAATTATGATAATACATAGAAACTTCCCAGCATTTGAAAAGAGACTTAATTTCAATTAATTAGGAGAAAATAACATTAAAAGACAAACTAAGAAACAAGGTGGATGGAATTTTTTCATATTTTATGAGGGCTGTATTTATATAGTAAGCATTTGCCAATGGAAGGCAGCAAACTGAGATCACTAAAGCTCAAATTACCCTAAACCAGTGCTCACAAACCTGATGTCCATAAGAATCATCTGGAAATCTTGTTAAAAAGCAGATTTTAATGAAGCTGGAGTTGAGGCCTGAGATTCTGCATTTCTAACAATCTCCCAGGGGATGTGAAAGCAGCAGTCGAAAAACTATATTCTGAGTTGCAAGGCAAACTATTCTTCTATAAAGTTGTCACTAATAAGTTACCAAGATAACAGTTACTTTTAAAATTCAAAGTACATTATATTAATGTGGCTTTCCTAGAGCAGAGAACATTTGATACCTTTTACAGTTTTGTGTAATGCCAGGTGTCTCCACACCACACATGTCTAACTGACCGACTGTTAGATAAAGCAGGTTGTAAAAACAAACAAACAAAAAAACAGGCTCTAAGTTTCGACAGAGATGTCAGCACCACCACCACAGATGAGTTCTGGATGAAAACAGGAAAAATATGGAATTATCTTTTCTTAAACATGAAAGAAAGAAACCCTTGCCACTAACACCGACATGGTCCAAGGGTGTGCTGGAGCCAGTGGCGACCACTGATGACAGTCGAGCATGTGCATCTCTTCCCAACGCCAGCTCTGTGTAGAGTGATGTCAAGTTGGTAGCTTAAAGGCATCAGCAAGGGCCGCGAATCAGGGCCTTTTTTTATTTTCCCCAGAGTGGGTTTACCAGCATATCGTGGCACGTGGCTTCTGGCTTACCTCTCAATTCTGGAACAAAAGAAACACAAACCTAATGTGAAACACAGTGAAAAATACAGTGGCTTTGGGGATCTTCATGATTTAAAAAATACAGGAAGCTTAAGGAGACTGTCTTCTTATCTGAAGTGTGAAAATAAATATTGGAGAATAAACCAAAGTATGGGACAAAAGGAAGAACACAAAAGTAAAAAATGGGTCAAAGTCTAAATTGTATTAAATAATGATGCAATGTTAACAAACATGTTTTAATGGTTTCTTTGTAACGGTGGTTCACAAACATTTGGTCTCAGGACTACTTGATAGCCTTAAAAATTACCTAATACCCCAATGAGCATTTGTTTGTGTGATAACATCAATTGATGTTCACTGTATTTGAAATTAAAATAGAAATGTTTTTTACTTTTTTATGTGTTAAGCTACTTACAAATAACAGTACTAAACCCATGACACGTTCATATTAAAATATATAAGCTATGAACAATAACTACATTTTCCAAAACAAATGTAACAAAAAAATTGCATTGTTTTTGCAAATCTGATATCTGCCTTAATATAGACAGCTGGATCCTCCTATTTGTTTTGCATTCATTCTGTTGCCATCTATTGTTTTGGTTGAAGTATCTGAAGGAAATCTGCATACGTAGCTAAGTAGTTGGAAGAAATATTTTAGCAACCTTTTTAAACGATTGTAAATATTTTTCATTTATTCTTCACCAAAACATGAAAAGTGATAGTTTCAGACCCAACCTGGCACCTATTCTTTAAGAAACCATAACGATGACCTTTTTTTACTGTTATGTTAAAATCTCTTGGTCTATCTTACAGGTTAAATGGACCTTTTACTCATTGCATTGGTCATTTGGAAAATATTGTTTCACTAAGTTATACAGAGCTTCCAAACATTGGCATTTCATTATGCAAAATCAAAAAAATCATTCATTAATATCACTCCTGATCTCATCCAAAAAGTCAGTAAGAATTGGAAAGCAGTCAAGCTCATAGAGACAAGGTCAAGTTTGTAAAAAAATCTAATTTTCACTTTAAAGCTCAAATACATCCATTGGAAGATATTATAAGTTATTTTCCTGGAAGTGATAATCTCATTTCTTTCGTTTTTGAGAAACTGTCAACCCTAACTAAGTCTCAATATCATAGTTTGTCAGTTTCCCTTTCAGGAAAAGATGAAGCTCAATTTAAAAAGAAGGTGGTTTAGCTCACAGCACAGCACTTTTCCTCAAGATAAACTGGGAACCTTGGTATGCAGCAGAAATGTTGTAGGAGACACCCCTCCCCCCAATTTTATCATACACAGTATATAAAAGACATGTACCGAAGGGCCAGTATTTAATACAATTTATAATATTTACTGCTTTATAAAGGATATTCCCTAAGTGAAACTGGCTTTATTTTACTGCAAGTGCATGGTAGTGAAAAATACAGTGATCACTAGGACAGCTTGGTGCCACTGACTGATGCATACTAAAGTGCCAGCAGTTGTCTCCACTGTTGTTTTGCACCATCATTGCAAGCGTCAGAACAATAAAAAAGGGCAAATAATGTCTCCATCTTATTGTGAAAATCTTTTGACCTCAAATGCCACTGAAATGGTCTCAGGACCCCCCAGGAATCTGCAGCTACACTTAGAAGCCCGCTGCTCTATGGTATTGAGCCTGCCCAGGATTTTGTTATAGTACAATCATCATAATATTTCATTGCATTTGCTTATATTTCTGTTATAGTATTTTGTAGTTTAGGAAGGGTCTTATGATATTATCTTGCTTTAATTACTGTGTGATAATATAAAGTTCCCAGCCAATTGTTCTAGTAAATAATAATAATGCAAAAAACTGAAATAAAATGTCCAGAAGTACAGACAGGGTATAGGTAAACTAGCTCTTCTGCTATGTCAGAAAGACAAACTCTAAAATATCAATGCTATTCTTCCTTGAATATCTCCAGCGGGTGTAACAAGACATCTTTCTGGAAGCTTTCCCTATGTTTTCCCTATTGTTTAATAAAACACTCCTTGCTACAGCTTCAACCCATTATACAATGGTCTGTCCTTATCAACTAATAGAATAATTTTTATTTAACTATATAACATGCCTTTACATACCTGAAAGTTATCATGCCTTCCTTTAGTGTTTTTTCTCTGTCCATCAGAGCCAACTCCTAAACTCCACTCAAATTTTCAGAATTCTGAGAGCTTTGCAAATTGCCTGTGAATTTTGTGGTGAACGCATACATATGTTCCCCTCATTAATCTGTATAATCCAACTTTTCAGTTAGAAATTCACTTTGGAAAAGATAAAATTGCCATGTATTGCCATGTAAATGTTAAGGACTTTGGTGAGAAGTTGTAAAATAAATTCATAATATTACATTGTGGAAAATTTGAGTCCTTAGCAGCATAAAATTAAGAAAAAAACAGTATTTGACTTTTCAGTTATTTTATTGTGTATATATAATTATACATGGGTACCTCTGAATATGTGTGAAATTTATTTATAAACTAGTATAAATTATCTGTAAATAATATATGAAGGCATATACACGTTAAATGTTTAGACACTGTATACGTTAATGCAGCACCTATGTGTATGAATGATTGTGTTGACTGCTGGAATTTCCAAGCATTTTTTTATGTCAGAAATAACTCGTTAGCTAAGCTTAATTTTGTATGTTTCTTTTTCTGAATATTTCATTTGCTCACGTTTATTTGAAATTACTCAAATCTCCAACTACACGCTCATTTGATTTACTCAACAACACTGAGATAGGAGGATGTGGCAGTTAACATTTTCCCCATCTTTTTATCAGGAACTCAAATTTTATTCAAGGCAGCAGTATCACAGTTTAAAATATATATATATATATATATATATATATATATATATATATATATATATATATACCAGACTCCTTTGCAGCTAAAAGTGCCCATACGATATGAATATGATCTATGGCCATTAAGATTTGAGTTGAAGTCTGTTGGGGATTTCTGGAAAAGTATGGATTGCTTGTCTAGGCTTGGCTTTTTTTCACTGTCTCTTTCTCCTTCTTCCTCCCAGATATATGGGTTTAACTGAAGGTCTGGCAATTATCTTGTAACATGAGGGAAAACCACAGGGACACAGTGATCTTGACCTCAACATTCTTGGGCCACTCTATCTGCACTGGCTTATCCTTTTAGTACTTATGTGACTAAAACATTAAACCTTTTTTGTTGTGGTTGTTACATGCTGCCAAATTATTTCCTAAAAGACATAGAAGATAAGTATTATAAAATTTATTTATATAGATAAGGAAATTGAGGCAAACTTGCTTTACAGCTATGTAATTGGTATATGGCAAATGGCAAATGGGATAAATTTTTTAAAAGAGGAAAAATCAGCCCAGTATACTTGGAAGACACAGAAAGCTCATCTAATAAATACGTGAGATAATGTGAGGGAATTTGTTAACCTTAAATCCGATTTAGATTTAAGAGTTTTATGAAACAAAACTCTAATTTTCACAACTTTCTTGCTCTCCTTTTCCTTGCCTTTTTTTTTTTTTAAAGATTTTTTTTATTGGGGAATTGGGAACAGCGCTGGGGAATTAGGGGAAGGGGGAACAGACAAGTTGCTGTCTTTTTGTTCTTCAGTCTAGTTGTGGAGGACATTGCTTCACTGGCCCAAGTTGGCACCATCATTGCGCTCTTCCCAGGCGAGGCAGATCAGTCACCAGCTTCTGGACGGCTGCTCACTGCGACTGCTGGCTGCTCACGCTGGCTGCTGGCTACGTGCGGTAGCCCAGGGCAACCCACTGCCACAGAGGCTGCAGCCTATGTTGTTGCCTGCGACTCACGGCAGCCCAGCTCCAGGTTGAGCTGTTGTTCAGCATCTTAGCTGTAGAGGGCAGTGTCATTGGCCCTCATATGTGGGATCTGAACCAGGGCCCTCTGGCGTCCCAGGCCAGTTCTTAACCATCGCGCCACTCGGCCGGCCCTCCTTACCTTTTTAAAAAAGTAGAATTACTAACATATCTAAGAGATAAAGAATAGTTAGTTAGCTATGTATGAGTTAGTTGATAACTTTCCATCAGTATTTCTGACCACTCTTAGAACACTTGGCCTTTTTCAAACTCACTATAAACTCTCATGTCTTTGAGAATTTTTTATGCAATTCTTTCTTATGTTTCAAAATCTTATTATGCATTATCATGACTTAGTTTAAGCATCACTTCCTTGGGGGAAAGCTTTACAGTTCTCCCTCAGTTTTTATCTTTCTTATAGGAACTATCTCCATATGTTTCTTCTATATTAACTGTGTAGGTACTAACCTTGGGCTTTTTAGATGTGTAATTAAACTCTTTGTAATTATTTCATAACACCAATGTTAACACACACCTAGCACACAGAAGAAGTTTAAAAAATGTTTAGTATGTTTTAATAGGGAAAAGAACAGAATCAAGGATTGAAAATAATACTTTAACAGTCTTCCACTTGCTTCTAAATTGTAAGTCATGAAATAAATTTAGTGAATCATGATTAGCACTTTATAAAAAGTAATAGAATACAACAGAAATATCAAAGCATATCATATAGTAATTTTTGTCAATGAAAATATTCATTCATTTATCCAGTCAACAAATATTTATTGAGCACCTACCATGTTCTTATACTTGCTTATGTGTGCATATATATTGAGTCATATAAAATGTATTTTATTTGTGGTTTCACTGGAATTTATTTCAAATATCTGAGACCCCTCCCTGTCAAACCTTTCTTTAGGCAAGAATTACATCCTCTGCCCATTAGACACTGGGTTTGGTCACATGACTTGATTTGGTCAATTAAATATGAGGGGAAATGATATGTGATCTTCCAAGCAGAAAATTTAAAAGCGCCTCTGTTCTTTTGCCTCTGCCAAGAATTTGATAATATCCTGATAGAAAACAACCCATCAGCTTGGGTATTTAAGTGAAAATGGCATAAAGTAGAACTATAATAAACCCCCAATGAACATATAATAGGAGCAATAAACAAAGCTTAAAATAAAAAAAAAAGACAGAAACTTGAGAGTCGTTTGCTACCACAGCTTCACTTGACTTAAACTAATTATATCTGCTGGACAGATACTGATGAAAAACTTCTTGATTTGAGGAGAAAACAGTATGAGTGTGAGTGCATGAAGGAAAAAGTAGGAATCTTATTTCCAGGGTGTGGGACAAAGGGTTTCAGGCAAAGAAAGCCCAGATATAGAGGATAAGGTATATATAAATACAAATACGTGTATGTGACGAATCATCACAAAGGAATATTGTCACTACCAATGTTAATTATGGATATGTGCAAACAAACTGAGAAGAAAAAAAAATCTAAAATTGGCATCTGTTTGCATATGAAAATTCAAAATAAAGTTATTTATGTAAATATTTTAACATATTTGACTACTTATCTTTCAGCACAATTACTATGTATATCAACAGAAATATGTCAGAATAACTGTTGTTTTGTTTGATTACCAAAATAAACTATGAACACATGTTTTCATAGTTTCTGGCTTGCACTGCCTGTTCTTATGGTCAAAATATAGAAAAAAATGATAAGGAATAACTGTCAGATCTGAAGGTTTCCCCTCAATATACAAATCCTATTATTTCTTCTTCATTGAAACTAGTAATATATGTCTATTTAAAAGGTTTACTGGGCCAATTTTTTTCAATCTAACAGTCTCTAAATTTAGCCTGACATAAGAATTCAGTTAATAAAATTTAAAGCAGCCTCATTTTCATCCTTTTTTTTAAACACAACTATGTATTAGAAATCTGTCTGAGGCTTCTGTCAAATTGAACTATTGAACTTAGGGCAGTAAAAGTCCCTCCCCAGGCAAGAGATTTAAATCATTTTCACAGTTAATTTCCTGCTCCCATATGGAGAACAAATCTAATCAGGTTTACTTCATTCTTCAGATGAACAGGAAAATGTCACTTGCATACTCAAAAAGGAAAAAGAAAATCTCAGGGTATGCAGTGTCTAATCTACATTACAGCAAACAAAGAAGGTGATTCTGAAATTGAATGTATTGGGTCATGTTGAATCTGAAAGCAAATCTGAATTGAATCTAGACAAATCTCCAAATTTACTTCCAACCTAGCTCTATTCAGAGTTTGTGCCTGTGTACACCAGAAATACATGCATATTGACTTCTACATCTTTCAACTTAAGGGAGGGAAATATGGTTTCTGGTCCTAAGAAGGAATCCAAGTTGTGTCCAAGCTTCATCTGTGAAATGAGGTTAGAACCTTTCAAAGTCCTAAGTATGGTGGGGAAATTTTATTCTTTATTGACTATAGCTTAAAAATAGGATAAGATGGGTTAACATTTGAATCACAGAATAATTGGACTATAGAAAAAAATAAACTAAGTATTATTGCTCTTAATTTAAGAGCTGCTGGGTTCTATATAAAAGTTTGTTGCTAGGTACGTGTTAGAAAAGATTTCACATCTGCTGGCAGTCAGGCATTGAGTACCTACACCTCGCAATTGTGTGCTTTCTTGGTAACTAAAGCATCCTCAACAAAAAAGCAGGTATATCATTAGATCTTCATGAAGCAAGTTAACACAGCTGGGCTCCTCTCAATTTACCCTACCACATATGGCTTTGCACAGCTTCCAGTGCAAAGCCAAGCAGTAGGTTGCAATCTCAAATGGCAGACATTTTCCTAAGGAACCTATTTAACTCGATCTCTGTTTGAAGGACAAATTACCCCTGAAGTCAACAACTCAAATAAATTTTTTTCTGAAGGGATTCCAATGGACTTGATGATATTAAGTTTCATCTTTTCCTATGAATATAAAGCAGGAAAACAGTTATGTTTTTAGTTGATGGGAAAGAAAAGACCTTCAGAGTTTATTTTAAATGAGGATTTCACTCACCCTTTGTTTAAAATGTCAGTTTAAGTTGTGGGGTTCCAATTTACTGTTTAAAGTAAGTCTGTTTGTCTTAATCTAAAGAATGTTCAAACAGTTAAAAGTAAACTATCTGCATCTAATGAGCAGAATATTCAAAATCAATAACATAAAAATTGATAGCTTAAAAAGAAGACATCAGGGATCTATTCCCTTTTCTGAAACACAGATGCTGCTCAGTCAAAACAAGTTAAGCTTTAAGGCGTGACCATGAGCCATGAATTATCATAAGTACTTCTGCGGGAACAAGAATGCCAGAGCACAGAGATGGAAAAGTGACTTAGCATTCTTGAGAACTTCATTCTGTGCTAGGTAGGGGGTGAAGCAAGTTTTGGCTGCAAAATCTCATTTGGTCCTTATTACAGTCTCCATTATACAAACTTCTGAGAGGCTCTAGGGTCATAAAATAATGAATGGTGAATGGAGCCCAGCTCCTTACTAAAAAGCTGTTAGTTTTGTATGGTGCCATAACTTTTTCAGGAAGGCTGAAACAGAATATTTTGTTGTTCTAGAAGCAGTCTAAAGGACAGAAATGGATAGAACATATTGAACATTTTACTTGTGGAAAATATGAGCCCAAACACATGTACCTCAGTTAGCACTATAAATTAAATAGCAAACTTGATTTCCCATGCTTGAGGTTCTAATTCTGGATCTACATGTGATTATGATAGCTCTAGTTATTTTGGCTGCAAATTAAGCTATCACTAACCATCTATTTTAATACAAAATATTTATGGCAATAGATAAAACATATGAGAATTTTGTTAACTTTCACACTTTTATTATTGAACCATAGGATATGGGATTTTGGAGGGATACAATTGCAAACATGACACTAGTCCTTCATTAGTGAGTAGAGCGGAGGCCATTTATAGCATCAGGATGGTCTCACTATGTGTATAATCTCAGATTTTTACTGTGTGTAGGTCTAGGTTAATACTTTGCTCTTATCTACAGCTGTGTGATCCAAACTTGTTTAAATGTGTATCGTTTCAACTAAACAAACTGTCAAGATAAATGAAATTTGGCATTAGCTTTGTCACAAGTAGAGTCCAGCCACTAAGTATGATTAATAATAAGAAATGGTTTAATTAAGGAAATTTTTTTTAAGTAGACCCTTAACATTCCCAATGGCTACATTCCAAATCCTTTGTAAACACTTTGGCACTATTGGCATTTGGGCAGTACAATTCTTTGTTGGTGGTGTGCAGAAATCCTGTACATTGTACAACGTTTGTGTTTGGCAGTATCCCTGGCCTCTGCACACTAGATACCAACAGTATGCCCCCCTGTATGACAGCTAAAAATGCCTCCAGACATTGTCAATGGTGAAGGTGCCCTCAGTGGAGAACCACTACTCTATATGTTGGAAGACCATTCTTTAAAATAATGTATAATCATTTAAATTAAATGACTTTTGTGGATCCAGCAATGAGTAGACCATAGCCAGACTATTTTGAGATTTCAAAAAGGTTGTTTTCAGCCAACATTTCAGGAAAATCACTTACGTGCATCCAAAACATAGATGTGATATATAATTCAGTTGTTTCCCTTGAAACCATTTTTAAGATTCTACTTATGCAACATATATCTGAAAAATCTTATTAGAAGTATCCAAAGTATTCAAAATGAAGCCATTCTTATTCCTTAGCAGTCACAGGACGTGCCCAAACTGCTCAATGATGTCATGAACACACAACCCTTTCTATGTCTCTTTCCTGCTGAGTGTGTTGGCTTTTATCCTCAAGCCTTGTCAAAAGGTGGCTGTTGCATGAATCCATAGTCAAAGAAGGCAGAAGGACAGGAGAGGGCAGAGATTATGGGGCAATTCCAGCCATAACTGTCCCCTTTTACAAAGTAATTAAATATCTTCTCAGAAACCTCATCAGAAAACTGCTTAGATATTATTGGCCTAACTTGGGTCTGTCAAAAAAATAATAAAAATAATACATGGAGCTAATTTTAAATGGAGCCAAAGCTGCCATGCCATAGGATTTGCCTTGCATGTCTTATGCCTCAAATTTTGGGGGGATGTTAAAGGCAAAATAACCTTTGAATTGGGCCTAGGCAACACTGTGTCCCAAAGAACTGCTTGCAAGGATAACAAGAAAGCAGATATTATGACTACCAGACTGATTGTACTGAACTGAAAATTAAAAACTTTCTTTAGAATAAACACACTATGTTACGTTATCTACATCAACAAAAATGCCTTCCTTCCAGTGATGTAATTGTTCCTCTTCCCTTTATCAAAAATATTCATTGCCTTTGTCTCCTAATCAAAATATTACTTGGGCTTTTGCCTGAATCAATGCTTCCCTAGTAGCTATTCTTTGATCTCAAATAAATGCCATTGCCTCTTACTTTGAAAGGCCTTTTATTTTTAGGTTAACAGGTCTTCGGCTGCACTAACTGCAAGGGATATTGGGAAATTAAGAAACAGTCAGAAACAGATTGTTATTACTTCTTAAGCCTAATCATGGCCTAATACCTGAGGTGAATAATCACTGCTTTGATTCCAAATCCAACTCTGTTAGCCACAGAGAAGGAGAAAATTTGTAGCAATTAGCTACACATAACAAAATAAACTCAACAACAACAATAAAAGAATAACTGCAGTACTAGAAGGCATTTATTGAAGGCTTATCGTGGTGCAGGCACTCCTCTTATAAAAGTTTAAATTAGGTTCTATTATAACTTTCATGTTACAAATAAAGAAGGAAGAGTCTTTAGTCAAGTAACTTGCCCAAGGTTATACAACTGGTCTGTTTAAAATTCTTTGAATGTCTGTTAAGCAAAGGTTACTTTTATGAAGAACTGATTTTGGTGCTTCATCACGAATAAGCTTCTCACTTGTTACATAACTTCATAATCTGCTAAATAACATTTGTATATGTGGGGACGTTTGTTACTTTTTTAATAAGTAAAAATAAATGAATGTACCAGAAAGAGATGTGAAGAATATATGTAAGCAGACAACAGATAATACCCAGTTACAATGTAAAAGCACAAAAATATTTTATTAATATTATTTGGAAACAATTTTGGAGGGTTTATTTTCTTGTTTTTTTTAAATTAAATGGACTAAAGCAGGAAAAACTATATTAGCTTTCCTTAAAAATTAGTGTTTTAAGCTGATGTATCCAGCTTGAAAACTGCTGAATTATATGTCATGCATATAATTAGTTAGTGATTGAATATGAAACAAGTAATGCCTACCATGTGTGTCACTGGAGTAATCCAAATGTTATAAAATGTTATAAATAAAATTCTTCTAAATCTTAGAGAGAAAAAAATAAATTGAAGAGAAAGAAATAAACATCTCTTGCCGCAGACAACACTGAGTTGGAGTAAAGATTTTTTGAAGTGAAAATATCTTGTCAAAATGAGGAGGGCTATCTTGGGGTTCAATTCTATTTTGATATTAGAGTTAATTAATAGAAAAATCAATTTTGCCAATGGGAAATGTTAACATGATTAAATTTAAAATATCTAAATTAAACATCCTATACTTAGGTAGAAAGCAACCTACAGAATCTTGCATATGTCGAATCAGAATGGGAGGTTGGACTGAGACCAATAGGAAAGCAATTTATATGAAAGCCAAGAAGAACTTTCACTGTGAGCTCTGTATTAGTCAGAGTGAAGAGGTATGAAAAACGCTAATGACATCAGGGCAGATTATATAATTTGTGGGGCCCAGTGTAAATGAAAATGGCAAAAAGAAAGGAAAAAATGACAAAAAGGTACTAAAACATAAACTTTTTTCTTTCTTCTATGACTCTCATAATTTGTCATAAGTTTTGTTTTGTCTTTATTTGTACCTTATTGTCCTTCTAAGTAAAGAAAAATTAGAGGGCCGGCCAAGTGGCGCGATGGTTAAGAACTCGCTTGGGATGCCAGAGGGCCCCGGTTCGGATCCCACATATGAGGGCCAGTGACACTGCCCTCTACAGCTAAGATGCTGAACAACAGCTCAACCTGGAGCTGGGCTGCCGTGAGTCGCCGGCGACGGCGTGGGCTGCAGTCCCTGTGGCAGTGGATTGCCATGGGCTACCGTGTGTGGCCAGCAGCCAGCGTGAGCGGCCAGCAGCCGCAGTGAGCGGCCGTCCAGAAGCCGGCGACTGATCTGCCTCGCCAGGGAAGAGCGCAATGATGGTGCCAACTTGGGCCAGTGAAGCAACATCCTCCACAACTAGACTGAAGAACAAAAGGACAGCAACTTGTCTGTTCCCCTTCCCCCAATTCCCCAGCACTGTTCCCATCCCCCCAATTCCCCAATAAAAATCTTTAAAAAAAAAAGAAAAATTAGAAATTTTCATTACCAGTATGAATTTACCACTCATCTTTAATTAAGCAATGCTAATTTTAAATACAAATATAAGACCTTTAACTAGTATACAGAATCACCAAAATTATACAACTTGTATTTCATAGTTCCTATGTGCATATGTATTTTGCTGTTATCAGACAATAGAAATGCTGTGTAGAACTAACTCAACTTGTTTTTTAGTTCAGTTCTTGATATGCACATACATGTTCTACAACACTCTTTACCTCAGCCTTACTGGTGATTAAGGAAGGGCTGAAAGGAATGAAACTATGGGTTGTTTTTTTCTTTCATATCATTTTTATCATAGGAAAGTACTGGATTGTCAGAAAAGTCATGACATATTTTGTCTATGTTTTTCAGAGGTCATTTATTTACGTAAAGAACAAAGATCAATAAATGATATATTGCCCATTTTGTTCGATAACCTTCTGAAATCTTTCAGTAAGCTTCATAATTCCTCGTTTATAGAAGGACCTGTCTTTATTTGTGAAAAACTGAACAGGGTGCTGATTTACAGCCTCATCTGAATTGAACATTATACCATGCAAAGAGTTTTGAAGAGATCAAAACAAGTGGAAGTCTAACGGCGCAAGGTCAGGCGAGTATGGTGGGTGTGGCAACACATCCCATCCAAGCTCCAATCATTTTTGACAGGTGATCAAACTTGTGTGTGTTCTCGCGTTGTCGCGATGGAACACAACTCCCTTAACATTAACAAGCTCTGGACGTTTCTGGATGAGGGATTTGTTCAAACTGTCCAATTGCTGACAGTACACATTCGAATTGATTATTTGGTTCCTTGGTAGGAGCTCGAAAAACATGACACCTTTAAAATCCCACCACATTGAGAGCATAAACTTCCTCTGATGAATGTCTGCTTTTGATGTCATTTGAGGTGAAGAATCACATCAGGACCAAGACCATTTGCTCACCACATTGTTGTAAACAATCCACTTCTCATCACCAGTTATCATTCACTTCAAAAAAAGATCGTTTTCTTCATGTTTAGTGAGTATATTGCAGATGTTTATATGTGTCATCAAATGAACTTCTTTGAGTTCATGTGGAACCCAAATATCGAACTTGCTTACATATCCCAGCTTCTTCAGGTGGTTGTGAATGCTTAAATGATGGATGTTCAATGTTTCTGCAATCTCTCTTGTTGTATTACGTGGATTTTATTTGATCAATGCCTTTATTTTGTTGTCATCAACCTCGGTGGGCCTCCCTGACCGAGGAGCGTTGTTGAGATCAAAATCACCAGCACGGAATTTCGTGAACCATCATTGGCGTTCTTGTAGAACCAACTGACTTTGTTGTAGAGCATTGTCACTCTAAACTTTATGCAACTTTTCACAAGCTTGATGCATGTTCTTCCCTTTATGGAAGTAAAACAGTAAAATATGGCAAAAATGCACAGTTTGGTCTTCCATCTTCAATTTGTTGTAAAATCTCCAAAACTCAACCAAATTGCTCAATTTTTTTTTAGAATGAAGCTAGAACTGTCAGCTGTCAAATGACATAGAATAACATAGATGTGAATGACTGTAGTACTTCCAAAAATGAACTAGTGCTGTCTGTCTCAAACACGTGTCATAACTTTTCCAACAACCCAGTAACAAGAGTAAGAAAAGACAGGGCAGCATTTTGTTGTTATTAGTGTTCATAGAACCCCATTGACTTCTTTCTGCATTTGAAGCTAGTTCTGATTCAAACAGAAAGCATAGCCTCCCAGGACTCTCAGTGACCCCTCTTATTCGGGTGGTGATGTAACATGCTTCATTGGAATTGCTTTGAGTCTCTGTACTTCTAAGCATCCTAGATCCACAAGAATTTTCTGCTAATGGGATATCATGAATAGTCTACATGAATGGGGTAAGAAGGGATGGTGGACAACCATATTGCTAGAAATGTATCTCTTCTATTGATGCATGTGCACCATTGTGCCATTGGACTTCAGCTACAAAACACACATTCAAAGGTAAACACCTGAAACCTATGCAACTTTACTGGCAGTTGTTACCCCAATAAAATTTAATTAAAAAAATAAAATTATTAAAAATTTCAAGACATTCTCACCAGAGAAAAAAGCCCATAAAACCAACTTTGATGCCATTTTAGCTTAAGGAAATACACACACACACAACACACACACACACACACACACACACACACGAAGTCTGGGAATTAAGTTCTCGAACTCATCCTCAAAAAAGTGCTACATTTCTCATTGCTGAATATCACTATGGTCACCTTCGAAGTACTCCCCTTCGGAAGCTATGCACTGATGCCAACACCTAGTACACTCTTCAAAGCAATTTTGGAACTCGTTTTCTGGAATGGCCATCAGAGCTGTCATTGTATTACCCTTGATGTCCTGAATGTCATCAAAATGCCTTCCTTTCAATATTTCTTTTATCTCCAGGTAAAGAAAGAAGTCATTGGGGACCAGATTAGGTGAGCAAGGAGAGTGTTCCTATAAAGTTATTTGTTTACTGGCTAAAAACTCCTCACAGACAGTGCTGTGTGAGCTGGTGCATTGTCATGATGCAACAGCCATGAATTGTTGGCGAAAATTTCAGGTCATTTAACTTTTTCATGCAGCCTTTTCAGCACTTCCAAATAGTAAACTTGGTTAACCACTTGTCCAGTTGATACAAATTCATAAGGAATGGTCCCTCTGATATCAAAAAAGGTTAGCAACATCGTTGCAACAAGTTCATGAACTTAATTGTCAGATCTGTGTGTGTGTGTGTGTGTGTGTGTTGTTCAGCTTAAGAAACAAAGTAGGGGGCCGGCCGAGTGGCACGTTGGTTAAGAACTGTCTTGGGACACCAGAGGACCCCGGTTTGGATTCCACATATGAAGGCCAGTAACATTGCCCTCTACAGCTAAGATGCTGAACAACAGCTCAACCTGGAGCTGGCCTGCCGTGAGTTGAGTCGCTGGCGACGGGGTAGGCTGCAGACCCTGCTGCAGTGGGTTGCCATGGGCTACTGTGTGTAGCCAGCAGCCAGCGTGAGCAGCCCTCAAGCTGCCGTGAGTGGCTGTACAGAAGCCGGGGACTGATCTGCCTCGCCCGGGAAGAGCGCAATGATGGTGCCAACTTGGGCCAGTGAAGCAACATCCTCCACAATTAGACTGAAGAACAAAACGACAGCAACTTGTCTGTTCCCCTTTCCCCAATTCCCCAATAAAAATCTTTAAAAAAAAAAAAGAAAGAAAAAAAGAAACAAAGTAGGAAAAAAATAAAACAATCCTTTTTGGATAATAATACTTTTATTTTAGAAATTTTAATATTTTCGAATGTTAAAAGTCAAGGTTTCTTAACTGAAGACCTTAACTAGGACCATTTTTTTCCCTTTAATGTGATTTTACAAAACTTTGTTCCACAACATTCAGAGTAATTTAAGTTCTCAGAAAAAAATATTATTCACAGAAAATGATGAATAAGAGCAGAGAGTAAAAGTCAGAGTCATGCCTTATACCTTATGATCTAATTTTAAAGTTTTCTAATCCTTCAATTCCACTTTTCAATATTAGAATTGGGTATATCACTATATTTTTAAGATCTTTAAAGGTGTCATTCACCATAATAATTTTATAAAATTCATGTGGAATCAGTGTCCAAAACTCATGGAAGAGCCAGAATTAGAACTCAGAACTATTTACTTTCCTTTATGCCTCTTGCCCCTGAAATATGCTGTAAAATCAACAACAAACCAATAATGATAAAGGGATTCTGAATCATTTATGAAGACCAGTGGATAGGCTATCTTTGAACAGGTCATGACTCAATTGACTGGTTGCCATTTAATTAATTTAGTAATTTAAAAATTATCTTCCTGCTGTCTATTCCTATTGCAGTAATGTTAATCAGTAGAATACCTATATAGCCAATGTTTCCCACACTGCCAACACTTCTTCCCTGGGGAGGCACTAATTGGAGAAAATGACTAAAATTTTGGGGGATCATTACCCACAGTGCTTCAATAAATATAAAACATTTTCCCTGCTTCTGAAAGTAGCAATGAGATGGAGTCATAGTGAGGAAAACAAAACAAAACAAAAAAGTCTCCATGGTTGTTATTCAGGGACGGTTGTGAATCTTTTACCTTGCAAATATAACACTAAATTAAAAAAGGAAAAAAAAAGTCACTATGGAAATTGGAACACTGAATACTTATCATTTAGAACCCTATGAATATAAACAATATACAAATGTAAAAAAATAAAAAGTTACTTGTTGTCTATATAAAATCTAAGTATATCTAAAGTCATTTTATCTTTTGTTTAACTAATGAAAACTGTTACCAATAATACAGGAAAATATATAGCGTAGTTAGCTCATGAAAATGGATTTGTGATTCCCATGGAGAGTTAGATCTGACAGGAGGAAATGAGATAAGTCACATAATAAAAGTAATGAGAAAATCCAGGAATTAAACAGAACAGGAACCACTGTCACAATTCAAAACTTCTATCATTGGGCCCCATGCCCACCTTGGAATAAGTGGAGTATCTCTGCCATTTCTACTCCTCACCCTCCTACTTAGGGACAAAATCCTTGGAACCAAACAGCTAAAGTAAAATTAAAAGCCAACTGTAGCAATCAGGGTTCTCTGTTGAAACAATTAATAGGAGAATATGTGATTTATGTTAAGGATTTGTCTCAAGTAATTTTTAGGGCTAGGAAATTCAAAATCTGTAGGGCAGACCAGCAGGCTGAAAACCCAGGCAAGAATTGATGTTGCCATCTTGAGTCTGAAATTTGAGGGCAGGCTGGCAGGCTGCAAACTTAGGCAGAATTTCTATAGTATAGTCTGGTGGCATAATTCCTTTTTTTAAAAAGGAAAACTCAAGTTTTTGCTCTAAAGTACTTCAAGTGATTGGATGAAGTTTACAAACATTATTGAGGCTATCCTGCTTTACTTGAAGTCAACTGATTGAAAATATTAATCACATCCACAAAATACCTTAATAATAAAACCTAGATTTGTGTTTGATTAAATTACTAGCCATGTTGACACATAAAATTAACCATCACATCAACTTATAAGAAAAAAAGTTTAGGGCCAGCCAAGTGGCTCAGATAGTTAAGAGTTAGCTTAAGAATGTGAGCTCTGAGCAACAGGGCTGCTGGTTCGATTCCCACATGGGCCAGTGACGCTGAGTCCAAGCTGAGCTGCCACTGAGCTGCCAACAGGTGGCAGGATTGCTCAGCTGGTGAGAGCATGTGCTCCTAACAACAAGACTGCCTGTTTGATGGTGGGTTACGCCTGCCCAAAACTAAGACTGAACTCAGCATCTTGAGTTGAGCTGCCACCGGATGGCTCAGTGGATAGAGCATGTGCTCTTAACAACGAGGCTGCCGTTTCGACTCCCGCATGGGATGGTGGCTATGCCCACCTGCAGCTAAAATTGTAACACAGCACCTTGAGCTTAGAGGCCATGAGCTGCCTACGAAAAGCCAGATGGCAACTGGTGCCCTCTACAATGAAGATTGAAAAACAAAACTTGGCTGGTTCCCCTCCCCAATTCCCCAACACTGTTCCCCTCCCCTAATGCCCCAATTAAAAAAAAAAAGTTTATTTTTTTTCCAGTCAAGATGTCAGAGCAGGTAAACACTGTGCTGCCTCCTCTCATGACTGCATCAAAATTACAACTAAACTGTGGAACAACCATCGCTGAGAATCACCTGAATTCTAGCTGAACCGAAGGCCTACCTCTAAGGACATAAAGAAGGCGTCACCTTAAGACTGGGAGGAGAGTCAGAGAAACAGAAAGAGCTGGTCCCACACCCATTTGTGATCATTAAAAATCAGTAGGGGTATCTTGGCTGCAGATGTCCCCCCAGAGAAGTGAGGGATCCCAGCTCCACACCAGGCTCCCTAACCCAGGGATCCTGAACCAGGGAAAAAAGAGTCCCTATAATTTCTGGCTGTGGAAACCAGTGGAAATTGTGGCTGAGTGAGATGACAGTGGCTGCAGTTCCAAGCACTCCTCTTAAAGGTCCCACACGTGGACTTACTCGCTGACAGACTCACTTACTCTGAGCTACAATGCTGGGGAAGAAGCTTGAAAGGCTCAGGGACATACAGAAAGGAGCCGAGTTGTCTGGCGTCTGGGCAAGAGCTGGTGTGGCTGCTTTTTCCCAGACAGAAGTGCTAGAGAATCCATTGTTTTTCCCCAGAGTACGGATGCACACACTCCCATATATGAGTCTCCATTAACCTAGCTAACATGTCTATTCACATACTGCCTCCACCAGTGATCGATCCACTGAGATCCCACCCCACCAAAATCTGAGGCACTTATAGTGACATTCCTGTACAGACAGCTTGTCTTGGCTCATGCTGCAGACTTTCCTTAACTCTCTCAAAGGTTCACAGAACCCAAACAAGCAGCCTATGGCTTCAGCTTCTCCTGTTCCTTTTGCCAAGTGACCCTAATCCTGACCATAGCAGAAGCTGGCCTCGGTTTGTAGCATGGCTGGTTGAAGTATCTCTAAGTGCAGCATGAATGGTGACCATCTGCCGATTGCTTTGTGGCTCATGCCTGGCAGCCCTGGGCAGGGTACAGGCTGCAGCTTGATTTGGCCTGTGGTGTGGCCCCTCTCAGGAGGCCTCAGCATTGGCATGCCCTGTGGTCAGCTTCAGACCGAGCTGAAGGATCACCTGGCCACCTCCAAGGGTGATGCACCCAAAGGGCAGAATGCGGAGGCACCAGACCCCTTGAAAGTATATCCTGCTCTGTAGGGTCAGCCCCTGAACAACAGCTCCTCCACTGTAGTCATGGCCAGTCCTCACAACCAATCAACCTAAGGGTCAGTCCCTCTCAGTGATGTGCAAACAGCAACCAAGGCTCAACTACAACAGTAGGGCACACACAATCCACACAAGGGGCATTCTTGGAACACCAGTCTCAGGTGACAAGGGAGACTGCACCACTGGGTCCCACAGGGCACCTACTATATAAGGCCACTCTACTATAACAAAAGGCACAGCAGTTCTACTAATACATAGAAAAATCACAGGGAGGCAGCCAAAACGTGGAGACAAAGAAACGTGTCCCAAATAAAAGAACACAACAAAAGTCCAGAAAAATAACTAAACAAAATGGAAACAAAAAATCTACCAGACATAGAGTTGAAAACACTGGTTAGAAGATGCTCAATGATCTGAGGGAGAACTTCAACAAAGAGACAGAAAACATAAAAATGGAGATAGAAAACAGAAAAGAACCAGTCAGGAGTGAAGAATACAATAATTGAAATGAAGAAATTAGAGGGAATCAACAGTAGATTATATGAAGCAAAGGACCAAATCAGTGACTCAAAAGATATGGCAGCAGAAAACACCCAATCAGAAGAGCAAAAAGAAAAAAAAATTTCAAAAAAGAAGATAGTTTAAAGGACAACATCAAGCATATCACTATTCACATCATAGGGGTGCCAGAAGGAGAAGAGAAAAAGTGAGGGATTGAAAACTTATTTGAAGAAATAATGATGGAAAATTTCCCTAACATGGTGAAGGAAATGGACATAGAAGATGACTCCAAGGAGGCCCATACCAGGACACATCATAATTAAAATGCCAAAAGTTACAGAAAAAGAGAGACTCTTAAAAGCAGCAAGAGAAAAGCAGTTAGTTACCTAAAAGGGAGCTTCCATCAGACTGTCAGAGAGTTCTCAACAGAAACTTTTCAGGCCAGAAGGGATTGGTATGAAGTATTCTAAGTGATGAAAAACAAGGACCTACAACCAAGATTACTCTACCCAGCAAAGCTGTCATTTAGAATTGAAGGACAGATAAAGAGCTTCCCAGACAAGAAAAACCTAAAGGAGTTCATCACCACCAAACCAGTATTACAAGAAATCTTAGAGGGGCTTAAGATGAAAATAAAATAAATAAATAAATAAATAAATAAATAAATAAATAAATAAATAAATAATAAAATGGAATAACTACATATCTACCAATAATTACTTTAAATATACATGATTAAATGCTCTGATTAAAAGATAGGGCGGCTGAATGGATAAGAAAACAAGACCCTTACATCTCCTGCCTACAAGAGACTCACTTCAGATCAAAAGACACACACAGACTGAAAGTAAAGAGATGGAAAAAATATTCCATGAAAATGGAAACAAACAAAAAGCTGAGATAGCAATACACGTGCCAGAAAAAAAAAAAACAGACTTTAAACAAAGGCTATAACAAGAGACAAAGGAGGACCCAGTAATCCCAGTTCTGGGTATTTATCCGAAGAAACCCAAAATGCCACTTCAAGGGACGTGTGCATCCAAATGCTCATTGCGGCATTGTTTACAATGGCCAAGATGTGGGGACACCAAGATGTGGTGTCTGCCAATGGATAAATGTATAAAGAACTAGTACATATATACAATGGAATATTGTTCAGCCATGGAAGGGAATGGGTTCTTGCCATCTGCTGCAGCGTGGATGGACCCGGAGGCTGTTGCACTGAGTGGAGTATGCTAGACACAGACAGACAGGTACAATGTGATTTTGCTTATATGTGGAATCTAAAAGACAAAATAAACAAACAAAACAGAAACTAACTCAAGATACTGAGAATATTTT
>NW_017732335.1:376911-380746 GCF_001890085.2 Hipposideros armiger | reverse complement strand
GGAACAGACAAGTTGCTGTCCTTTTGTTCTTCAGTCTAGTTGTGGAGGACATTGCTTCACTGGCCCATGTTGGTATTATCATTGTGCTCTTCCCAGGTGACACAGATCGGTCACCGGCCACTGGATGGCCACTCACAGCGGCTCTTGGCAGCTCATGCCGGCTGCCAGCCACACACGGTAGCTTATGGCAGCCCACTGCAGCAGGGGCTGCAGCCTACGCTGTTGCCGGCGACTCACGGCAGCCCAGCTCCAGGTCAAGCTATTGTTTACCATCTTAGCTATAGAGAGTGCAACGTCACTGGCCCTCATTGTGGGGTCCAAACCTGGGCTCTGCCCCTCATAGCTGGCGTCTCAAGCCAACCAACTCTTACCCAAAGCACCACACAGCCAGCTCAAGGGAGCATGAATTTATACAGCTCAGAGCGTACATACTCCCTAGTAATATTAGTCACTCTCAAAGATACCTGCACTTTGAAGAATAAAGGTTATGGTACTTAGTCACAAACAAAACAAAACAAAATAAAACAAAACAAATATGTTGCATGAATCCTTCAATACCTAAGGGTTACTCATAGGAAGGAAGCAAGATGCAAATAACATTCACTGTATGACAATAGAATCAGACATGTACCTGATGTTAGCTGAAGTAAAATGAATAGAAAGAAAAACCATATGGTGACAGATACTTTCTTGCATCAATTCTCAAACACATATTTTTCCATAATTTACTATCTCCAAAATATGCAGTCATTTAAAAATCAATAATTTTCATTGAAATCAATAAGACCTGAAGAAATAAAAGGTTATTGTTCCTTATTACCTAAGTACAGCAAGAAAGAAAGCCTCTGAAAAGCTTGCTTCAAAGCCAGTACATAGGGAAGTAATTTTATAGATATTTGAAGGGACAGACCCCTCACAAAAAACAACAAAAATTCTAAGAATGGCAAACCATTTCAAGCACTCTAACATGTGAATTTTCATCAAACAAGATGTTTGTTATGAACAAAAAAAAAAAAAAAAAAAAAGGGAGTCCTGCAGTTTTCCTTGAGAAAGACACCAGTATATTTTCTCAGTATCCTACCTTTAACNTCGCCAGCGACGGCGTAGGCTGCAGCCCCTGTGGCAGTGGGTTGCCATGGGCTACCGTGTGTAGCCAGCAGCCAGCGTGAGTGGCCAGCAGCCACAGTAAGCGGCCGTGCAGAAGCCGGCGACTGATCTGCCTCACCCGGGCAGAGCGCAATGATGGTGCCAACTTCGGCCAGTGAAGCAACGTCCTCCACAACTAGACTGAAGAACAAAAGGACAGCAATTGTCTGTTCCCTTTCCCCCAATTCCCCAATAAAAGTCTTAAAAAAAAAAAGAAGTACAAATTGGTTGTTACACAGTAGTCGTGGGGATGTAGGGTATAACATAAGGAATATAGTCAATAATATGGTAATAACTACATATAGTACCAGGTGGTTACTAGTCAGTGGGATCACTTGTTAAATTATATAAATGTCTAACCACTATGCTATACATCTGAAATTAATATAAAATAATATTGAATGTCAACTGTAATTCAAAAATTTTAAAAGGGGGCATAAAAGTGAAGGGTAATAAAAGGTTGGAATTTCCAGGTATAAAACAAGTTAAGTCAAGGTGATGTAATGTACAGCATAGGGAATATAGTCAATAATATACCAATATACCAATATACCAATAATGTGGTATAGGCTTAGATGATTGCTGGACATATCATGGTGATCACTTCTTTAGGTACATAAATGTTGAATAAGTAGGGTGTACACCTGAAACTAATATAATATTGCATGTTAGCTATATTTTAATAAAAATCTTTTTAAAAGTTTATGGTTTATGATAATAATATAATAGCCCTCAAATTGGGACAGCATAGCTGTAGGAATCAGGACAGAACTAGGGAGTCTCGCTACACCTAGTTCTTTTTTCAGATTTAACATGCTCTTTCAATGAAACAATGAATATCAATTACTTAGCACATTGCCTGGAATTTAGTAAATGCACAAAAATTATGGACAATAGTTGGCCATTTTATATTTGGGGCAGCCTTTGAGGTGTCCAGGCAAAAATACTGAGTTGGATATATGGCTCTAAAGCTCATACCAAGATGTTAATTGAGTCCATTAAACCAGCTTCCTCCAAGATTTGGACCGTATATTATAGAATACGGAAAGGATAATTTTGTTATAATAAGAGAATAACAGAGCCAAGCTACATATAGAAGCAGAGATGACATTATTTTGCATTGGGGATATAAAGCAGAATGTGTAAAAAAAAGGACAAAATTGGGGGTCTATTAGGAAGACTTCACAATCTTCACCACTCCCTTCACCTCCCTCTTATATTCATTAGCTCAAAGAATGGGCCCTAACCTCCCTCAAATCCCTGTCTATCTCCTCTACCACTTCTGGAATAACTCCAAAACAAAAAGTCCCCATGTCATTCCCAGTTTACAATCCATCAATTGCTATCCATAAATTCTTTCAAACTTTGTAATATGAAGCCTATGGCTGTCAGATCCTGGCCTACCTACATGGCCAAATTTCCAGCCATTTCTCCCACCTTTTGCATTCTATTCTTAATACATAACAATATATATTTCTGCAGACATTCCTTGTCTTTTTTTGACTCTGGTCCTTTAAACATCCTTGCATTTTTTTCTGGCTATCCCAATGCCCCACTAACGTTAAACAGCTTTGGATAGAAAAATCTATTCTTTCCATATCTTTGATGCCTAGCTCAGTACAAGGCACATACATACAGGTGTATAATACCTGTCCTACCCTTCAGATGCCAAATTCTTTAAGCAGCATAGAGAACCATATTTATTTCATCTTTATGCCTTTCACAGTGTTGTTAGCAAACTATTTTATCCTTAGTTTCCTCAATAAATTCTTGCTAAATTCAGCGATAGAACTATAAACCCCTATAATCATTTAAGTAGGAAAATTATATTCCAAGTGTTACAAAATGGATATAAATGAACCATATGTGTTGATTATATATGGGGACTGAATATGCTGTAAATTGCACATATGGTAGCAAGAACACAACTCTACTGTATTACTCAACCTGAATCATGTAAAACTAATATGCTAGCAATAAATGTTAAACATTCATTTAACAACTTGCTTGTCCTTTTGTAAGCAAAAACGGTTTGAAGGGGATTATATGGGTCTCTTAAAAGCACTTTCCTGGTTAATTTAAATAGGTATTTTTTTCTCTCCATTAATTTTTTTCAAGTGTACAGAGGCCAGCACAATTATTCTATTGACCTCAAAATTTGTCTCTTTTGCTTCAAGAAGAGAGTTTGCATAGTATTAGAGGAGTCCACATGGAAACACACACAATCCCTAGTGCTTTCTTTCGGAAAGCTTTGGGTCCTCTGCTGTTTGACCAGAATTCTAGATATGTTTTTTATCTTCTAATATGGTTAAACACACACACACACACACACACACACACACACACACACAATTCCAAAGCTTCTATGATCATTGTTATTCCAGTGCATTTGTTTTGGGATTGTTTCAGGTCCACTTCATAATCACTCTAGGACCATGTGAAATTGGACCTGCCTAAACCACCAAACAGCTTCTCAGCATCCAATAGAGACTGTATGTAAAAGAAGTCTGTAGACCCTGCAAGGTCAGGAATGACCTGTCTCGTTCATTGTTCTCTCTAGTGCATGGTAGGATGAGGTGCTCAATAAGCATTGTTCACTAGGAAAAGAGAACATGATTTTATTTTTTTTTAAGATTTTATTGGGGAATCGGGGAAGGGGAACAGACAAGTTGCTGTCCTTTTGTTCTTC
>NW_017732335.1:370471-375916 GCF_001890085.2 Hipposideros armiger | reverse complement strand
CAGGGATAGGTGGAATTTTCCAGCTGTGGTAAATAAGGCTTGGAGAAAGTGTTACAAGAACAGGGCATTCAAAATATGTTTTTTACGTTGTACTGTCATTCTCAACCAGGTGGCAGGAACGATGCAGGTGCCATTGCCTGCACGTAAACAAATTTGGTCATGGCTGTTCTTATTGTCATTTTAATAGAGTTATGTTAGTACTACAGGTGCTATATTTAATTACCATTTTAAATGACTTTAAGAATTACACTGTGATTCTGCACTGAAATGAAAGTTCTGTGTTGAGAAAGACAAAAACCATACAGCAGGACATATATGTAAGAGTCCAGATGCAAATGTCTGTCCTAAAAGGAATGCATGCAAATATTTATTTTCTTGGACAGCAGAAATAAAGTAATTTATTGGAGCTAAAAAAAGAAAGACTCTACAAGAAGATAAAGATGTTATCTTTGCCTTCTATTGATTATTACATGAAAAGCAAGAAAGGGCCAGCAACAAATTTTGCAGGACAGGTGTCAGTAACTTGAGAGAAAATCCCAGAAACTAAAGGGGAACACTTTTTAAAGAAACACTGCATCAATGATGCTCTTGATGTTACAGAGGACCGTATTTTGTGACAAAACACAGATAGAGATCAATAACTCTGGGTTAAAAGGGATGCAGAAAAGTTGCGCTTTAAATGTGAAATTATTTTAGGAATATGATAAGCAATTTATTTCACCAATTTAAAAATATACACAAATATGATGAATGGTAAAACATCTGTAACAAAAACATCTTTCAATAAGCATATATAAAAATTCTAGGAGATAAAATTTCATGTCACAGTTAAATGGGAAACCTGTGTTTTTCTTTCTTTGTGAGTCATAACAGTGTCTTACATTAATAAACTTACATTCTATTTTATATTAATGGGGCTGGATCCTGAACTATTTGGAAAATCTAGGGGGTGAAGTTGGATAGATAAATGTTTATCAAAAATACAGAATCTAACCTTGGTGGTAAGAAGAAAAGTGGATGAATTAGAAAAAAGACTTTAAAGAGAAATGTTCCATGTGACCTAAAAACATCAACACCACTGTCATTAATATAGTTAAATAAACAGTACAAGCAGGTCTTCAAAGCACTTCCAAGTTTGGAGTTTAGTCTTGGAGGTGTTTACTCTTGACTGAAAAACAGCCTAAAAGAGTATGTCCTCTCGGCAGAGTTTTGGAGGAGACACGTGAGCCAAAGAGAGAAGAAATGAGAGCATATCCAGGCAACAGGATTATCTCAATTCAGCCCTGTTGCCTCTTGGAGTGGTAGAACTGCAAATATATTTTGATTCTTTTCACATTTTAAAAAATGTTTATTACATTGATTCGGGTGACATTGGTTAGTAAAACTACATAGGTTTCAAGTGTACAATTCTATAATACATCATCTATATATTGCATTGTGTGTTCACCACCCAGAGTTAGTTTTCCTTCCATCACCATATATTTTATGGCATCTAGTGCTGTTCTGTCCCAGCACTCAGCCCAGGGATGGTACTGGATTTGCATAAGTGCGGACTTCATCTCATGCTGGCAATGGCATGTAGCTGGTTGAACCATTCATCTTAAAGAGGTAGAATATGTCCACTGCAGTGGTTTTAGATCTCATCCAATAGCTAGAGCAGAATTTCACTGTGCTACAAAATTAACTTAGACAGACTTTCATGATGCTATATTTTTCATTTTCTTCCAGGTTGCCACACCTTTTGGGAATCAGTCTAGCTCTAAATGACTAGGCAATGAGGCTTTCATTTCTTCCCCAGGGAAACTAATGTACAGTCTAATAGACTGTTAGGAAATTGTTTTTGATATTCAGCCTACATTTTCCTTTCCCTAATTGCATCCCATTACTACATTCTAAACATTTTTCCTTTCTCCTTTTTACCCTACAGATTCTTGTCTAGGAGCATTTCAATTTGGCCAAGCTTTATAAATTGAATTGTTTTTTGTTCTTCGTTTCTACCAAAGTCAAACTTTCTTGTTTCTCATTTACTTGCTTGATATTTTGCAAATTCCCTTGCTGCTGGCTGTTACAAAGATAGTCAAAAGACTACCATTTACTAAGGATGGGCTGACCAGACAAGCATAGAAAATAGTATTGTCTTCTTATTTTGAATGCAAAAATTCAGTTAATATCATGTTGGCTGTATATTACAATTCCAATTTATTTTTAACCAGGCAGCCCCCTATCTAGCTGTTTTCCATCTACACATAGTTTTTAAAATTTGACATTATTCACATTATCTTTCCCTAAGTCATATTTTTATTTCTTTTACAGCTTTTTTCTTACATTATATTATTGTTTTGTGTTCCTGCATGCCTTTTAATAGATCCAGTTTACCAATTAACATCAAACAAATATACAACTTAGTGCATTTTTATGGTGTAAATAGCTTGTAAAGAACAAAAATACACTTAAAAAAATCACTAATCTTAAAGCTTCTTATTGATAAATGCTGTTTTCCATTATTTTTTGGTAATAAATATACCAAAAATTTATATAACACTTTTTAATATCTATAATCATTTTCACATCTGTTACCTTCGTTAATTTGGATCTTAACTCTATGATTGATTTCCATGATTCCTTTGAGCCATAAGAGTTAGTAAATGGTCATGCTACTGACATGCTGACATTCACACACACACACACACACACACACACACACACACATTGCCTCTTCCTCTCCCTCTCTCTCTCTCTCTCTCTCTCTCTCTCTCTCTCTCTCTCTCTCCCTCCTGGCAACAAATAGTCTTCCTTTCACTATATCTCACTTTCTAATAACACATTAGATATTGTTTACAGGGAACTAAACTTGAATTTTGGGCACTATAATTAATGGGATATAGTAAAGTATGCTTAGATTTCAGGTAGTCTCTAAAATTGAAATAGGAAAAAAAAAACCAAGGTAAATTTTGTTATATGTTGTTAATGGAACCACAGTTTCTCCAAAATCTTATTAAGAATAGAGAGGACAATTTTGAAAAATCTGCCACCTACTTAATAATATTGTAAGGTGTCAAAGATAAATGTGTGTTGGTTACTGGAGAGTGCTAATCTGACTTCAGTCTAGGAAAAGTGCCATATAATGAGTATTTTTCTTCGTGAGTATATAACTTTGTTTGAAATATTGACAGTAGCATTCATAGAGCAAGGCTTCTCACCACCTTTTCCCTAGTCTGTCTGATTACCTTTCTTGCATAGCAGTGACAAGATCCTATAGCCTACATTCCCCAGAGTTAAAGTAGCATCTTGCACCCTGATGAAAGATCAGGGTCCTTTAGAGAAGAACTCTCATTTGTTCTACTTGCCTTGGAAGACAGTAAATGGGGGATCCAACACAAGGAAGTCATTCATTAAAAAAAAATTATATATATATATATGATCATCTCTCTCTTTCTGTTCCTGTAGATGCTGTTACATTTTGATGATGATTGACTGCCTCATCTTTGCTTGGGGAACTATGAGGATTTTGTAAGAAAAAAATAATAATAAAGTTCATTCTATTACAATTTTTTATGCTTTTTTGACATCTTAAATTAAATGGATGAACATTATAAATTCTGATTTTGAGTATGAGAACTAATGAATAAAATGTATAATGATGGCACTTAACTTACAAAAACTCAACTGCATTAGTCAGAGAGAAGGAAGAATGAGAAAGGGAATTAATAGTGTTGCTGACCCTTCAGTTCATCACAGTGATCAGAATATGGAGACCTAGATATGCCTATCTCTGAGTTTTGGCTCACTGACCTAACACCTCTCACAGGAAGAGCATCTCTGTGTGCCAGATGTTATAATAAAGTTTTACACCTCTTTACACTACCTTTTCAATCAGTTATAACTCCATTTGCAGCAACACATCTCCAAAGAGTGGCTTAGACACACCCTTTTCAATTTTTTTCTTCAAATTCTATTTTTAAATATTTTATTTTGAATTAATTTCAGGCTTGCTTATAGAAAAGACTTAAGAATAATACAAAGATGTCCTGCAGACCCTTCATCCAGATTCCCTAATTGTCACCTTACTATTATTTGCACTATCATTTCTCTCTTACTCCCATATACACATACTATCTTTTTTTCAAAGTTATTTGAAGTGTCCCTTCACACCTAAATACTTCAGTGGGCATTTCTTAAAAATAAGATTCGTCTCTTACATAGTGTTATGTGCCACTGCGTCAGTTCTGACTCTTAGTGAGGCTATGAATGAGTGATGCCCATGTCTTGTCCTAAACAGCCCTGCTCAGTTCCTGTAGACCCATGCCTATGGCTTCTTTCATGGAGTCAGTCATCTCATACTTGGTGCTCCTCTTTTCCTGTTGCTTTTTGTTTTTCCTAGCATCATTGTCTTTTCCAAAGAATCCTGCCTTCTCATGATATGCCTGAAGTAGAACAGATTCAGTTTCGTCATTTATGCTCCCAGTAATGGTTCAGGCTTAATTAGCTTGAGGATCTACCTGTTCATTTTTCTGGCAATTGAGGATATCCATGTAGCTTTCTTCCATCACCATATTTCAAATGAAATATCAGCCTTCTTCACCATCCAGCTTTCACATCTGCACATAGTAACTGGGAATACAAGAGAGTAGATGATCTTAGCCTTGGTCTCTAATGACACATCTCTGCTGTTGGTGATCTTTCCTAATTCTTCCATTGCTGCCCTTCCGAGTCTCAGCTTTCTCTTGATTTCCTGGCTGCAGTCTCCATTTGAATTGATGATTGAATCGAGGTAGGCAAATTCTTTAACAATTTCAGTGTCTTCATTGTCCATGTTAAAGTTGTATATTTCTGCTGTCGACATGATTTTTGTCTTCTTGAGGTTCAAATGCAGTCCTGCTTTGGTACCTTCTTCTTTCACTTTTATCAGAAGTCGTTTCAAACCATTGCTACTTTCTGCCAGTAAGATGGTGCCGTCTGCATATCTTAAGTCATTGATATTTCTACAACCAATTTTCAATCCTTCCTGAATCTAGTCCAAGTTTCCTGTTTGATACATTCTGCGTACATATTAAACAAATAAGAAGATAAAATGTACCCTTTTCTAATGCCTTGTCCTATAGAGAACCACCTGTCTCTCCATATTCTGTCCTGACAGTGGCTTCCTGTCCACAATACACTATGCATTAGGACAACCAAGTGCTGAGACACGCCTATTTCTCTCAGGGCAGCCCATAGTTTTCTATGATCTAGGCAGTCAAAGGCTTCCTTGCAGTCTGTAAAACATAGACTAAACTTATTCTGAAATTCTTTGGAGCACTCCAGTATCCAAAGAAAGTTCACAATCACAGCCTAATTATCCAAATCAGAAAATCAATATTGGCTTTATTTTTCTTTTTGTCACTTACTTGAAAGTGCCTTTTAGAGCAAATACTAATACTAATAATTGTGATCAATAATCCAATA
>NW_017732335.1:310197-370346 GCF_001890085.2 Hipposideros armiger | reverse complement strand
CTAACATTGGTTTTGGATAAGTAATTAGTTTTTGTATATTGATCTTTTATCCAGCAACCATTCTAACCTAACTTATTAGTTCTGTGTTTTGTATATTGCATCATATTTTTACATAAATAATAATTTTATTTTTGAATAAAAAACAGTTTTGCTTAATCCTTTCCAAATTGGAAGCTTTTCATTTCCTTTTCTTACCTTATTGCACTGACTAGAACCTTTGGTACAATGTTGATTAAAAATCTTGAAAGTGCATATTCTTGTCTTATTCTAGTTCTTAGGGGAAAAGCAGTCTTTCACCATTAAGTATAATATTAGCTGTAGCTTTTCTGTAGACACCCTTTTTCAGTATATGGAAATTCCCTTCTTTAGTGGGATAGGTGGTGGCCCCTTAAAAGGTAGGTTTATGTTCAAATCCTTGGGACCTGAGAATATTTTCCTATAAAAAAAATAATAAAAGGTCTTTGAAGGTGTAACTAAAGATCTTGAGATACAAGTATTATGGAGTACCCAGGTGAACCCTAAATTCAATAATAAGTGTTTTATAAGACACAGAAAAGAGGACACAGACATATAGAAGAGAAGGCAATGTGACGATGGAGGAAGAAAATGGAGTGATGAACCAAGAAAGCCAAGGAATACCAATAGCCACCAGAAGCTGGAAGAGTCAGGAAAGGATTCTCCCCTACAGCCCTGCTGACACCTTGAGTTTAGACTTTTGACCTTCAGATCTGTGAGAGAATAAATTTCTGTTGCTTCAAGCCACTCAGTTTGTGACGATGTGTTACAGCAGTCAAAGGAAACTAATACACTTTCTATACCTACTTTGCTGAGAGTGTTTTGTTGTATTTTTTTAATTGTGAATGGATATGGAGTTTATCAAAGGCGTTTTTCTCCAACTGTTTTTTTTCTAGCCTTCAAATTTTTTAATGTGCATCACATTGACAGACTGCATTGATTAATTTTCAAATGTTAAACCAACCTTTAATTCCTCGGACAAAACCCATTTGGTCATGATGCACTCCCTTTTTTCCTGTACTGTTAAACTCAATTTGCTAAAATTTTGTTCAGCATTTTTGCATCTATGTTTACGAGGAATATTGGTTTGTAATTTTCTTGTACTGTTTTTGGTTTGGGGATCAGCGTAATGCTGGCTTCATAGAATGAGTTTGAAGTATTCCTTCCTTTTAATATCTGAAAGTGTATAGAATTGATATTATTTCTTCCCTAAATGTTTGGTAGAATTGACTAGTGAAGGCATCTGTGCTTTGCATTTTCTCTGTGGAAAAGTTTGTAACTAAAAATTAAAATTTTGGGGCCGGCCGAGTGGCGCGATGGTTAAGAACTGGCTTGGGACGCCAGAGGTCCCCGGTTCGGATCCCACATATGAGGGCCAGTGACACTGCCCTCCACAGCTGAGATGCTGAACAACAGCTCAACCTGGAGCTGGGCTGTTGTGTGTCGTCGGCGATGGCATAGGCTGCAGCCCCTGTGGCAGTGGGTTGCCATGGGCTACCGTGTGTAGCCAGCAGCCAGCATGAGCGGCCAGCAGCCGCAGTGAGCGGCCGTCCAGAAGCCGGCAACTGATGTGCCTCGCCCGGGAAGAGCTCAATGATGGTGCCAACTTGGGCCAGTGAAGCAACGTTCTCCACAACTAGACTGAAGAACAAAACGACAGCAACTTGTCTGTTCCCCTTCCCCCAATTCCCCAATAAAAATCTTTAAAAAAAATTAAAATTTTAAATAGATACAGGGCTAGTCACATTAGCTATTTCTTCTTGACAGAGCTTTGGTACTTTTCATCTTTCAAAAAATTTTTCCATTTTATCTGAATTGTTAAATTTATTTCCATAAAGCTTTCCATAACATCCCCTTATCATCCCTTTAATAATGTACAATCTGTAATGATATTACCTCTCTCATTCCTGCAATTGGTAATTTGTGGCTTCTTCCTTTTCTGCTTGATCAGTCTGGCTAAAAGGTTATCAGTTTTATTGATATTATAAAAGAAACAGACATTGATTCAATTGCATAAATTATATAAATGTCTAACTACTATGCTGTACATCTGAAACTAATATAAAATAATATTGAATGTCAACTGTAACTGAAAAAAAATAATTTTTAAAAATTAATCAGTGGTGACAGCTTGATCTCTTTATTGAAAATTTCCCCATCAAATTTCACCTATTAATGACCACTGTCTAAATAATTTATTTCATTCAAGATCATGAAACTGCTTATTTCCTACTTCTATTATTCTTTCTGCACAAATTAGCTGGAAAGCTTACACATTGAAGAATTTACCCTCTAATGCTATTTAGTTACCCTGAAATACAGGTTTAACTGTAAAGGTAGGATAACTGCTTATTTATTTTATTTTAATGATCAATTTTCAGGATACTAAGTGGGTGCTCTGGCCATATCCAAAGAGGTACAGTAATTTCTGTACCTCTCTGTTTTTGGTTGTTTCAGTATCATAATTAATCAGGACTTTTCATATATGTAATATATTTTAAATAGCTTGCAGATGTTACTCATCTTGATGAATATCTATATCCACCCTTTTTATTTTTAATATTTATTAATCATTTGTTTATGTTTGTCTCTTGATAAAGCAATAAAATTGAATACTGCTTTGTTGGCCAATCTAAAAGCCTATTTTTAATAAGTTAATCAATTTGAATTTATTGATATAACCAATATATATTATATGCAGTCTATCTCTTATATTTACAATTTTCTCTTAAAATATTTTTATCTTACTGTGTTGTTGTTATCATTCATTGTTCATTAAAATTACATTTCTCTATACCCTATTTCATGCACTACTCTTTTTTTGAGTGTACAACTATTTATTCTGTATTTCTTCTATTTTAAAATGTCCATTTCTAAAGTGTATTTTTTAGATTTTTCTAATTCATTTCTAATTCCTGTCTGCTCCCTTTACAGATTCTATTATTGTCCTCACTTCAAAGCTGTTACATTACTAATACGTGCTTTTCTTGCAAAGCTTTGATCAATTTCTTAATTTTCTAGACTATTTAAAAATCAGAGAGTACTGTTTTTATCTTCTTTGCGACTACCTTTTTTTTTCTGGTGTGATCTCATTGTCTGTTTGAACATTATTTAACCTATTAATATTTATATAATTTTTGTGATTTACTTATATAGGGTTTGATTGTAAATATTTTTTTGTGTTTAAATGACTTTTTTTTTTTAAAACTGTTAGGAGAATGTTCCTACATAGGAAGTAGTGAAGAGCCAGAGTAACTTGCACAAATTCATGGCTCAAGAGCTTTCTCTGTTGTTACCAAAATGTAGTCAGAAAGAGCTCCTTTTTGTTTCCATTTCTCTTGGAAGGCTAAGCTTGACTTGGAAAGTTGTCCTTGACTCGACCTCTGAGAGATCCAAAGACCTACGGCCTTCCATATCATGTCCTCATGTTCAAAAGTGTATTTTGTGGTTAAGGTATATCCTGAGGTTTCTCTCTTTTGGTCCCTTCGCTTGGGTTCCAACTTGCTCAATTTAGATTCTGTTCTCAATCGATTTTTTTTCTTCCGTTTCTTCTCTAGCCTTCTAAAAGAGAGTGTTTGTTGAATATTTTTGAGATTCTTCAGGGCTTAGGCTGCTTCACTACTGTATAAGATTCTGAGAAAGTGCTTGGTGATTTCTTACAGCTTTTCCTCCTTGTCTGCAGTTTAGAGTCTGTGTAAAATTTTCTGTTTCAAGGGTTCTTCTTTTTTGCCTAGCTTCCTGTGTTGAGTGTCAGCTACATCCTCCTATATTCTGAGGTTTCATGGGAATTCTGGTCATCCAGCTTTGTTGTAAAGAAAACCAGTTAACTTCACTGGTGTTTATAAGAGGATCATTTTTTTAAAATGTCACTACTGTCATATTCTTTCTGTCAGAAAAGAATGCTTTAAATTTAAATAATTTATACTTTTTAATTTAAATAATATGGTTGGTCCATAAAAGAAAAAGTATAATATCCAAAAAATTTATGAAGTCAGAAAAACTTACCTACTGAATTGAAAATAATAAAAATAAATTCATATTATTGAGGATTAGTTTAATTACAAGTGTATTGTTTGTTAATATTATATGATAACAGTTAATGAAAAATAAAGTTTCCATAAGCCACATTTCAAGTTGCTTATATTTTAAAGGTGGGGTAATAATAATATACATAAAATAACTACTAGACAAGATATAATATATTAAAGATAATTTGCTATATTTTAATTAATTATTAATTAATATCTCATGTAGGAGACAATTATTCTGACCAGAAGAAGAAAGAAGGGTTCATGGAGTTAGTAGCATTTCAATATAACCTTGAAAATGAGTGAAATGCTCTAATTTATGGTTTTGAGAATGTGAGAATAGTAATTCCAAAAAATGAGGAAAGGTAAAGAGATGAGAAAAAAAGATGACTGGAATTCTTGAATAGTATACCTATACACAGACCTAACTTGCTAAGAAAGAAAGAGTCCTTTTGATAGTGCTACTCCAGGTCGTGCAGACCAAGGTATCTTTCAAAAAATGGTACATTCTTCATGTATATTATTGGAAAATAGTGGTTTGTCCTAGTCCCATTTGACAGAGGGAGTATAAATAGATTATTAGGTACTGAGAAAATTGTTAAAATTTTAATGGAGACTTGTTCATCAGCTTAGAGATAAGAAAAAGAAATCATTGTGACTTTCAAAGCTGTCATTAATTACTATTTTTCTGTATCTCTTTTGGAGGAGTATACAGATAAGTCAAGCAATTACTCTGGATTTTAAATACCATTTATTAAATAAATATTTATTGAACACTTAGTATTTTTAAGCCACTAGCTACATTTTTCCTCAAAAAGGGGAAATCTGTGAACTTTCCCTTTTCCAGCTCTTAAAACAGTGGCTCTTAACCTTAGCTACACATTGGAACAACCGGAGACCTTTTTTAAAACTGCTGATGCCTAAGATACCACTCTACCATTTAAATAAGAACCTTTAGGAGTGGCAGTCCAGGTTTAGATATTTTATAAAGTTTCCCAAGATGCTACTAATGGGAAGCCAGGGTTGAGAACTGCTGTCTTAAAAGAGAGAGACAAGAGGAAGGAAGAGTGTTTTAGTCTATGTATATGACTAATGTTGGGTGGGTTTTATCAGTATTGGTATTTGGGCTACTTTTTCTTTCTTTTTTTTAAGATTTTTATTGGGGTATTGGGGGAAGGGGAACAGACAAGTTGCTGTTCTTTTGTTTTTCAGTCTAGTTGTGGAGGACATTGCTTCATTGGCCTAAGGTGGCACCATCATTGCGCTCTTCCCGGGCGAGGCAGATCAGTCGCCGGCTTCTGGACGGCCGCTCACGCTGGCTGCTGGCTACATACGGTAGCCCATGGCAACCCACTGCCACAGGGGCTGTAGCCTACACCGTCGCCGGCGACTCACGGCTGCCCAGCTTCAGGTTGAGCTGTTGTTCAGCATCTTAGCTGTAGAGGGCAGTGTCACTGGCCCTCATATGTGGGATCCGAACCGGGGCCCTCTGGCATCCCAAGCCAGCTCTTAACCAATGTGCCACTCGGCTGGCCCTTGCGCTACTTTTTTATACACACCTCTTCTTAAAATACCAGTGGCCAATATTTTCTGAAGTAGCTAATTTGGCTTAGGAGTACCGTCCACAGTCATGGAATAGGATAAAGATCACTGGCTCCACCCTTTACCTTATTAACTAAATAGTCTGACTGATTAACCAAGCTGAATAAAACCCATATTTAACAGTGCTAATGAGGCCTTGGTCACAATCTTTACTCAGGACCATTGACTTCATTCTCTCCCATGGCCACAGAATGTTTTCTTATACTAAAATGTTTCCTCTTGTCCATAAAGCTTGGGTAGCAAACAGGAACAGGCAACTGCAAATCTATCGCTTCTACTAAGCCTGCTTAGTTATCATCAAGAACATAATGCTCATATATGAAGAACAATGCAAACTGAAAAGCTATTAACTAGGTAAGGTGGAATCGGTTTCATAAAGATTCACTCTAAGCATCAAGTATAAATAGTCTCTAAGTCAGCCTCTGCACTTAGAAAGTATAACCCTTCTTTACATTGCTACTCAAAGTATCATGTACCAATCAGCAGCATTGACTTCGCTTGGAAGTTAGTTAGAAATACAGAATCTCAGATCCCATTCCAGACATACGGAGCCAGAATCTGAAGTAGGATCCCGTGGTAATTTGTATGCACATTAAAGTTTGAGAAGCCGTTGCCTAGACTCATAAATTTGCAGCATCAACTCTTACATTTATAATATACCAGAAGCCATTATATTGTTTTAATAAGAGAAAATAAGTACCTTCCTGGAACAACACAGTCAACATTCCTCACTTGATTAAAGTATTATAACATCCCATGAAAAATTAATAAAATTAAAAATGGATTACTATTTTTTAATTCATTATCCTTTTTCTGTTAGCCCCGTTTTCGCTTGCGCTATTGTTTCAATTGTTATTTATGCATTAGTCTTCCTTTGGTTCTATGTTGAAGTAAAAAAAAATTTTTTTTTATCTCAATTCTGTTTTCTCCTAATACCACAAACTTAAGCAAGCAATTCTCAAACAGCATAGTTTAACCTATTACTTAATTCTTTTAAATATCTAGATAGACTGTAGAGCCATTCCACTGATGACTATATTTTACTTAATACATAGAGTTATCTACTGAGCCACCTGTGCTATTCCTCCTTTATTGGAGAGGCCCCAATTATTTCCTTTAACTCATTCATGCTAGTTTTCTTATTAATAGCTACTTTAAAAAAGCAACACTATATCTCAAATATTTTATTTCCTAATTCAAAATGAATACACACTGTACTTTCAAAAGCTATTTTCTAGCATATTTGTGTAAAAAATAAAATAAAATAACATCTTACAGAGTGATATCAACAGCTTGTTTCCTTGGGACAACAATGACAAGATTTCTGAAAAGTAATTGATCCTCATTTGTCTTCAGATTAGGTGATGATGCAAAGAGAACAAAGCTCTGTTTTTACACTCTTCTACGTATTATTTCAGGCTGTATCATAGCAAGCTCTAAAGACACTGATGTCTTCTCTCACATGGCTTGTTAATAGGCATGTTTAGCCTATGCCTTATCCCCCACAGCACAACAGTATCTGTCAGTGCTGTCACTTAGCATAGACCTTTGCCTAAGACCCACCCCTATTTCATTATTTTAATATCTCTATATATTAATTAATAATCAGTTATTCTCTCTCTCTCAATTTGCTTTTGTTTGTTTTGTTTTTGAATAATTATTTTGTACTATAGAGACTTCAAGGTTGGATAGTAGTCAGCTATATGAAAGGTGAAAAGAAAAGGTATTTCAGGAAAGAGCTAATCAATGATTTTCTTATTCTAAAATCTTTTGGTCAATTCTCAGCTCTCATTTTACTCACCTTCATAGCACCATTTACTGCATTTTAAAATTACCCTATTCCTGAAACACCTTCTTCCCCTCTATGATGCTGTCTTAGAACATTTCCTTCCTCACTTGTTGCTTCCTCCAGTACCATAACAACAATCATTTCTCAACGCCTTTACCTTGACATTTTGGAGTTTCCTAAGGTCTTAGTCCTCTGATCTACTCCCTCCTCTATCAGCATTTACCCTCTAGGTGAGCTCATCTATCTCAATGCTTTAAATGCCATCTATGAGGAGAAGGCTCCCAATATTATATTTTCAGTCCTCACTGCTCCTCAGACTCTAAGCTCATATATTCAATTGCCAATTCAACCTTTCTATTTTGATGTTGAATAGCTATCTTAAAATGAAAACAACTGAACCAACCCTCCTCCCTTCCCCATATGCCTGCTCTCCTGCCAACGTTCTTCATCTCATAAATGTAAAGCCTATGCTTACAAAACACTTGGAGATATCCTTCACTCCTCTTATTCACAACCGACATCCAATCCATTAATACATTCCATTAGATGTACTTTTCAAATGTATCAAGACACTTTACCACCTCTCTCACCTAACAGCTACCACTACTGCTCAAGTGACCAGTATTTCCATCAGGTCTATGGCCAAAACTTTCTAAGCTCTCCCTGTTGCTACCTTCACTTCCTAAGTTCCAATCTCAATATCTCAGAGATTTCCTTTTACAACACAGTCAGATCTTGTCATTCCTCTTTCCTATCTCACACAGAGTAAATCTAAAGTCTAAAAATCCTTCTCCATCAAGGTCCCTATTACGTCTGCAACTTCATATTTATGTCTATGTCATGTCCCATAATACCGCATACCCTTGGAGGGCAGGCGGGAAGCATGGTACCCATATAACCCAGCATTCAATATATCCTTGCAGCTTGATTGAATTAAGGACTTGACAAAATAATGCAATAAACTAGTGGTGCAGCAAACAACATCCTGGGTGAATAATCATCATCAGACTTAAAACTTCCTCCTATTATTTAGAGTCTCTCATGATGATCCTCTCTCCCCCAAATGAGTGAAAATCTTTATAGATTTGAAAAACCATAGAAGACTGAACTAGAATTCTTAATTTTTTTCAACCCCAGTATCAAAACAAGCTAAGGACATGCATCTGTCAAAATGACAGGTTGGATATGGGCTTCAAATAATACTGTGTTCTCACATATTTTTATCTAACATCCCCTCCCACTTCAGGCTTTCTGTAAACCAAAGCTTGGGAAGCAAAGTAGCTCATCCATATTTTAATTCAGCTAAAGAGAATATGAGCTTAATCTAAAACTTCCCATATAGTTGTGTTATGAATTTATAATAGAAGCTCCATAATTTATAGGTTGGTGGGACATATTTCCAAAACAACCTAGTATGACTAATGAAACCGAATGTCACAGTTCAGTAACTGAATAGGCAATGTAGCTACAGGAATTGATTTCTAAATCACTGAACTCATCATGTAGATAGGAGAGCCTGTACCCTGTATGATAAAAATAAAAAAGGAGGAACATGTGACATGAAATCCAATGGCATTATGGTTGAATGGCATGTACAAAATACCTATTTATATTTGAAAAAAGATACATGAGACCATTTCTAAATTTTCATATTTGGCAAATATTATCAGAGATAGATCCCTCAATTCAAATAAAAATGATGATGATAATAATGACTATCATTGATTGAACTAGATGCCAAGCAGTATTATCAACATAAATGTACAAGGATATTCAAAAAAACTAACAGCAAGATGTTACTAGCTCCCAGCTCCACTTTACACATGAAAAAAATTCCTGCTTTTCATCCAACTGACCTCTTAGTTTAACAGTTCTTCCATTTACATACACTCCTATATGTTTATCTTTGGCCTTGCTCTTATAGTTAGAGCTATGACTTTTTCTAAACTTACAAAAATGTCTGAGTTCTGGCTTTGGTTCTTACTTTTCCTCCTCTCTCCTGGCAATGTTTATTGCCTCCCAAGCACTAATAGAACAGTAAATATATTGTACTTGAGGACCAACCATTAACTTATTCTTGCAACTGAGAATTCTAAAGCTAATCCCAACTGGATAGATGATAATTTTTTAGTCTAAACTGAAGAGACACACAAATTAAGAAGCCTTTCCCAGTTAAGGCACATATCATAACATAAAATATAGCATGTGCTCTCTGCTCCCAAAGCCAGCCCACAGGCCAGACAGAATCCATGTAAATAATATGAGTACCAGACCTATCGAGCAAACCCTGTGAGGATCACTGAAGAGATACATAAATCTTAGAATTCATTTGTGGTTCTGTATAAATCATATGCAAGGAAGTTCACTTAATAAATAAAGATAATATCTGTCATTAGGTAAATCAAATAATTTAACCTCTTTTGATAAGGGTCTTATAATGACTTCTATCAAAAATAACACTAATAAAATATCAAGCTCCCAAACTTTGTGTTGGTCACCATCTGAAGATGCTAGTGAGAGAACTAGCATGCCAGATTCTCCAAGCATGTCTTTGTGAGTCCTATGCTAAAACTGAGCAAATAGGAATAGCTAATAAATGAGAAAATAAGTGCTTCTCACAAAATATCTTCTCTTGCTTACACATAGAAAATAATTGTTCATTTGAAAGGCAATCTGAAAAACCCCTTTTCCTAGAGTGTTGACCTCTGATTAGAAGGACAGTATGTATTGTTATATAAAGGAGCAATAAAACCTAAGAATGTTTTATATTAATAATGATTCTCATTAAATTACTTTGTGCCAAACCTCCAAATGCAGTCACCACAGTCAAGTCAACAGAAACAGAGTTCAGAAAGCCAACTACATATCTAGAGAAGAAATGTTCAAGATGCAAGTATCACCAGATGTTCATGACAGGGAAAGGATTAAAATAGGGGTATTGAACTAAAAAATAGACTTAGTAGATGTCTGTTTTCCATTAACCAATTAAAAGTTGTATAAGCCAGAGCAGACGTTAAAAGACTTGTAGTAAATAGGTTGTTTATAATAAATTCAGCCTTAAAGACTAAAGGAGGAAATGAAAAGGGAAGTTGAATAGTCTGTCTTCAAATTTGATGGCCATAATTGAAAAAGGTATTCTTGTAATATTAAAACAAAAAGTGCTAGATTTACAGGATTGCAAAGGGTCCGTCTAAAGGAAATAGTAGCAACAGTCAAATAGCATGTGTTAGGCACTATGCTTGACTCTCCATTCATCATCTACTAACAATGGACACACAAGCTAAGGGAGAAGTTTTATGTTTATCCTAGAGATGAGGAAACAGGGACTGGCCAAGATTAAGCAGTCAAGAGACAGAAACCAGGTGCATTGAGGGCACAATGAGAAAGTCTGAGTTCCAAGCTCCACAATGATTCTGACAGCAGAGCGCTCAAATTTCACATGTATCAGAACTGGAGTAGAGAAAGTTTAAAACAGGAGAAAAACAAAACAAAACTGCATTCACATAGATGGTGGGTTAGCAACCAAGTAAAAAGTCAACCAAAAATTTTCAAGCAAAACTGAGCTCACCTATTAAAGTCTTTAGGTGATAGGAAACTGAGATAGTAGATTTCATAGTTTCTAGGAAAGTTAAGGATTTAGGTGGACAAAGCAAAGAGAATAACAGCATTTAGGTGTAGGGCACTAAAAATAGAGAAAAACTTGCTTCTCACACATGAAGGCAAGATTCATGATATGTAACCTGTGTCCAGAGCTCTGTGCATAGAACTATGCTTGGTTTAATACTTTACTGTCAATGTCTTGAAAATCTCAATAATTTTACTTTGAACTAGTATGTTGTAAGTGAAGTCCAATGGGGCAAGGAGGTAAGTACATGAACAGAGAAGATACATACATGCAGTACGCTTATCCACGGTTTGTTGATGCCTTATTTGTATATGATGCCCCAATGCCCCAGGCACACAGAATTCTTGTGGACTCATGATGAGTGGGAGTTCAGCGAGACTCTGAGCAAGGTCAAGGTAAGCATGTTTCATCTACAACTGAACAAGCAGGGACAGAGGAAGCCTTAAGAGACCAGGTATTCCACTTGAACCAGAACTTGCTTCCAATGCAGAAAGAAAGCAATGGAGTTCTAAGAACACAGATAATCAAGAAATGCCCTCATATCGTTTCTTACTCATGTTACTCCCCTGTATTAGCTATCTCTAATTATGCTAAAAATGACATAGAAGGAAAGAAAAGCTAGAGCAACCAATCGTTCCCTTTCCTTTCAGTTCTTCTTTGCTCACCAAAAGTGAAGAGTTGGTAGAATATACATATTTCAAGAAGTAAAATGAAAACAGTTGAAGTAGTTTTGTGTAACCCTTCCACTCTTCTGGTAAGAATGAAATCCATATGCAAGCATAAATTATGCACTTTTAGTGATTCTACATATCAATTAAATGCTCTTATATTGGCATTAAAACTAGAATGAATATATGGCTGGATGGTCAAATTTATGCTAATAATTTAAAACAAAAACCTTTATATTTTAGTACCTTTAATACCTTTATTGGGTTGTTGGAAAAGTCATGACATATGCTTGCAACAGATGGCACTATTTCATTTTTGGAAGTATTAGCGTCATACACATCTATGTTATCGCTATATCATTTGACAGCTGACAGTTCTAGCTTCATTTAAAAAAATTGAGAGAATTGGTTGAGTTTTGGAGATTTTACAACAAGTAGAAGATGGAAGACCAAACTGTGCATTTTTGCCATATTTTACTGTTTTACTTCCGTAAAGGGAAGAATGCGTGGCAAGCTTGTGGAAAGTTGCATAAAGTTTACAGTGACAATGCTCTACAAGAATGTCAGTGCCAACGATGGTTCATGAAATTCCATGCTGGTGATTTTGATCTCAACGACGCTCCTCGGTCAGGGAGGCCCACCGAGGTTGATGATGACAAAATAAAGGCATTGATCGAGTCAAACCCACGTTACACGACACAAGAGATTGCAGAAACATTGAACACCCATCATTAAAGCATTCATGACCACCTGAAGAAGCTGGGATACGTAAGCAAGCTTCATAGTTGGGTTCCGTGTGAACTCAAAACAGTTCATTCCACGGCACATATAAACATCTGCAATATACTCATTAAACATGAGGAAAACAATCCTTTTTTGAAGCGACTGATAACTGGTGATGAGAAGTAGATTGTTTACAACAATGTGGTGTGCAAATGGTCTTGGTTCCAACATAATGATTCGCTTCAAACGACATCGAAAGTAGACATTCATCAGAGGAAGGTTATGCTCTCAGTGTGGTGGGATTTTAAAGGTGTCGTGTTTTTCGAGCTCCTACCAAGGAACCAAACAATCAATTCAAATGTGTACTGTTGACAATTGGACAGTTCGAATGAATCCCTCACCCAGAAATGTCCAGAGTTTGTGAATTGTAAAGGAATTGTGTTCCATTGCGACAACGCAAGAACACACACAAGTTTGATCACCCGTCAAAAATGATTGGAGCTTGGATGGGATGTGTTGCCACACCCACCATACTCACCTGACCTTGCACCATCAAACTTCCACTTCTTTCACTCTCGTCAAAACTCCTTGCATGGTATAAAGTTCAATTCAGATGAGGCTGTAAATGAGTACCTTGTTCAATTTTTCATCGATAAAGACAGGTCCTTCTATGAACGAGCAATTATGATGCTCGCTGAATGATGGCAGAAGGTTATCAAACAAAACGGTCAATATATCATTGATTGATCTTTGTTCTTTATATAAATAAATATCCTTCGAAAAACATAGACAAAATACATCATGACTTTTCCAACAACCCAATAGTACCTTTTCCAGCCTTTTTAATAAGGGGCTTCACTTTTTAAATTTGCACTGAGTCCCCAAGTTGTTTAGCTGGCAATGTCCACAGAATTTTTTAAATTCTAAAACATGGCAGCCCAGGACTCCAGGTAAGAGAAAATAAGTGCCTTTAGCTGAAAAGCACTGCTTTCTGCTGCAGTCATCTCTTCAGTCCACTTCTTCCTGCACACATTTATACTAAGAGCCTAGTGCTATATTCCATAAATAGGTGCTTAGTGAGTGTACATGGAAAGTTTTCCACACTGATATTCAAGGAAGCTGCTCAGAACGTGTGCTCTGTCACCTCTTATCTCTCTTGAGCATCACCAGCCTTCTGAAGAGAGATGACACATGAACAGACTTCAAGTTTTGGGATCAGAAACTATTCACAACCTTGAGCAAATTTTCTATCTCTGAGTCTCATTTCCCCCCAATCTGTAAATAAAGCTTATATAGGCACACTGAGATTCTAATTGGGGCCATTTAGGTACATCTTTATAAGTCTCCCAGTCATCTGGCAAACCTCAAGAAAAAAATATCTGAGCTCCTACAAGAGGCATTTCTTTTTGACACACAACAAAAGCAGACATGTGTGTGTGTGTGTGTGTGTGTGATAATTGCCTGACTTTTGTAATTTGTTACTAGTATCAAGGGGTTCCAAAATTGTGCAAAGGGAATAAAATCCTAGTTCAAGGCTAGATAAATCAATTTTAAAATTTCAGTCTTGGGAGTAAAGTGGGTGGCTAGCAGTGACTGAAAACAAACTCATTTATTCAATCAATCATTTAAACTAGCAACAAAGATTTACATGGGTGAAACTAGGTCAGATCCTGGAACCATTACCTCTCTGGGGTAGTTAACAGTGTTATATGGGAATGCAGACTCCGGAAGAAGTTCAGAAATCACGGCGTGAGATCGGGAGGTATCAATATCAAGAAGTAGGGTGGCCACAGATAAAGCAGGTGTTGTAGAAGATTCTTATGATTTCAAAGAAGGAAATGTTTTCTTGCTGTTCTTAGAAAGGACAAATGATATCTGGTTTTAACTATCGAAGTTTAAAAATAGAGCATTAAATATATACAAAAAGAACTGGATTTCCACTTCTGTGAAAATGGATTAGACATACTTTCCTCTGTTCTTCCCAGAAAAACTCTGGACATTATATGTAAAACAAACATAAGACGGCTCAGAAAGGTGGAGAAAAGAAGGCATTCAGTCTAGGGATGTCCAGGCCTGTGAAACAACAGGTTAGTGAGTTCTCTGGGTTTTCCTTTCGCTTCATACACCCCATACGATTTGGTACTGAAGAGGCTGGCAACTCAGAAACACTAATGAGTGTAGACAAAAAAAAAAAAGTCACAACAAAAGCCTGGGCACAATAACAAGACTTTTAGACAATAACTGCCCTCATCCATCTAAAACCACAGAAAAAAGTGTGTACCCACCGCCGCCCATGCCAATAAAGTCTGAGTGGGGCTCCTTGATTTTATTTAACCTTTACCAGGCACCCCACCCTCTCTTTTGATTGGCGTTAGGAGAGACCAAGAAAAGAGTTGTGACTTTCATTTCCACCAGGCAGTAACTAGGCTTGAAGACCATATGCATCCTTGCCTGACAGTAACACGATACCCTTCCTTAGTCTCACTGGGGTAATGTCAGAGGGGTCATGATAGAGAATCAGGACTTTCACCATCACACAGTGATAAAAAGGCCAACCTTCATCATCCCCCTATTTCCACAATGCTGTGTCAGCAAAGGTAATTTGGGGAGCAGTAATGAGGCACTCCTATGTCTCCAAGCCAGGGAGGTATCAGTGGAGGGTAGTGGGGAGCTAGAACTTCCACCTCTATTCAGCAATAATGAGGAGCACTCCCCTAAAACAGAGGAGAAGTAGGGAGACTTCTACCCCCACTTGGCAGTAACAAAGGCAGTGCATATTCTCTTGCCCTGTCAGAGCAAGTTTAGAGGAAGTCAGCTAAAGCAGAAAGCTTAAATAAGAACTAGGATCTAATAACTGAAAAAGAAATGTCCAGTCAAAATAAAAATATCTGGCCATCCCAAAAATCAGGAAGATCTCAAGTTAAATGAAAACACACAATCACAGATGCCAATATCAGGTGACTGAGATGTTAGAATTATTTGGCAAATTAAAAGTAGCCATCATAAAAATGTTTTAGTAAGCAATTATGAACATGCTTGAAATAAATGAAAAAATACAAAGTCTCAGCAAAGAAATAGAAAGTTTAAGTAAATAGAAGATATAATGAAAAACCAAATGGAAATTTTAGAACTGAAAAATACATAGCTGAAGTTTTTAAAAAAAACTCAATGATGGGCTCAGGAGCAGAATGGAGGGGACAAAAGAAAGAATCAGCAAATTTGAAGTTAGAAAAATTAGCCAATCTGGACAACAAAGAGAAAATAAACTGAGAGAGAGAGAGAGAGAGAGAGAGAGAGAGAGAGAGAGAATCAGTCTCAGGGAACTGTGGTATCCAAGTCCAAAGAGGCAAAGGAAAAGCATGGCAGAAAAGGTATTGGATAAGTGATATCTTAAAACCTTTCAAATTTGGCAAAAGACATACCTAGAGGTTCAAGAAGCAAAGCAAATCCCAAACAGGAAAAACCCAAAGAAATTCACACCAAGCAAATCACAGTCAAACTTCTGAAAACCAAAGGAAAACAAAACAAAACAAACAAAAAAAAACTTTTGGAAGCAATGAGAAAGCACCTTACCTATAATGGAAAACAATTTGATTTACAGGGAATTTCTTATCAGAAACCATGGAAGTCAGAAAAAGTAGAGCAATATTTTTTAATGCTAAGAAAATGAATTGTGAACCTTAAATCCTATATCCAGCCAGAATATCCTTCGGGAATGAAGGGGAAAATGAAGAGATGTTCAGATGAAGGAAAACTGGAATGACTGTCATCAGCACTCTTACTTACTCGAAAAGAATGGCGAAAGGATGCTCTAAACAGAAAGGTATCAATAAAAGAAGGATTCTTGGAGCATCACGAAGACAGAACAGAGTAAACAAAAGTATGGGTTGATTAAGTTGATTTCCTTCTCTTGAGAATGATATTTTTTCTCCTCTTAATTATGTTTGAGAGAGCAAAAATGATAACAATTATATGATTTGAAATTTATGTGGACAAAATGTTTCAGGCAATTATATTATAATTGGGGAATGGCAACAGGCTATATAGGAAGGTTTCTGCACTTCACTTGAACTGGTAAAATGACAACATTGGCTCATCAAGATTAAGGCCATTACAAACAAGGAAAGTCTGAGAAACTGTCACAGCCTAGAGAAGCCTACGGAGATATGGCACGAAGTGTAATGTGGTGTCTTAGATGGTACTCTGTAATATTAAAAAGTCATTAGCTAAAAACTAAGGAAATCTGAATAAACTATTGATTTTAGTTAATAATAATGCATGGACATTGGTTCATTCATTGTAGCAAAATGTAGAACACTAATGTGAAACAATAATGGGGAAACTGGAACGGGGAATATATGAGAACTCTATGATCTTCTCAGTTTTATGTAAATGTAAAATTCTTCTTAAAAAATGAGTCTATTATTAAAAAAAATAGTAGCAATGCCAGATACTGAAGAGGTTGTGGAGAAACTGGATCACTTATACATTGCTGATGTGAATGTAATAATATGGTACAGCCACTCTGGAAAACAGTTTGGCAGTTTCTCAAAAAATAAAACAAGCAACCACTATAAAACTCAGCAATCGCATGCATAGTCATTTATGCCCTCAAAATGAAAACCTGTGTTCACACAAAAACCTGTACTCAAAAATTTATATTAGCTTTATTCACATAGCCCCAAACTGGAAACAACCCACTGTTCCTCAGTGGGTGAGTTGCAAAAGAAGCTGTGACACATATGTATTATGGAATACTACTCAGCAATAAAAATGAATGGACTTTTGATACATGCCACAACTGGAATGAATCTACAGTGCTAAATAATAACATACAACCTCAGAAGGTTAAATATTGTGATTCCATTTATAAAACATTCTTGAAATGAAAAATTGTAGAAATAGAGAACAGATCAGTAGTTGCCAGGAATTAAGGTAGAGGTGAGGATGGGAGAGATGTGGGTGGTTATTAAAGTACAAGAGGGATCCTTGTGACGATGAAAATGTCCTGTATCTTGAGTGTGTCAATGTCAAAATACTGGCTGTGATGAGGACTGTAGTTTTGGAAGATGTGCTGTTGGGGAAAACTGGGTGAAGGGTACACAGAATCTCTCTGTACTATTATTGGGTTGTCGGAAAAGTCATGATGTATTTTGTCTGTGTTTTCAAAGGTCATTTATTTATATAAAGAACAAAAATCAATCAATGATATATTGCCCATTTTGTTCCATAACCTTTTGCCATCTTTCAGTGAGCTTCATAATTCCTCGTTCATAGAAGGACCTGTCTTTATCTGCAAAAAAAAAATTGAACAATGTGCTGATTTACAGTCTCATCTGAATTGAACGTTATACCATGCAAGGAGTTTTGAAGAGAGCGAAACAAGTGAAAGTCTGATGGTGCAAGGTCAGGCAAGTATGGTGGGTGTGGCAACACATCCCATCCAAGCTCCAATACTTTTTGACAGGTGATCAAACTTGTGTGTGGTCTCACGTTGTCGCGATGGAACACAACTCCTTTACAATTAACAAATCCTGGATGTTTCTGGATGATGGATTCATTCAAACTGTCTAATTGCTGACAGTACACATTCAAATTGATTGTTTGGTTCCTTGGTAGGAGCTCGAAAAACACACCTTTAAAATCCCACCACAGTGAGAGCATAACCTTCCTCTGATGAATGTCTGCTTTCAATGTTGTTTGAGGTGAATCATCACGTCAGAACCAAGACCGTTTGCACACCATATTGTAAACAATCCACTTCTCATCACCAGTTATCAGTCGCTTCAAAAAACGGTCATTTTCCTCATGTTTAATGAGCATATTGCAGATGTTTATATGCGCCGTCAAATGAACTTCTTTGAGTTCAAGCGGAACCCAAATATCGAGCTTGCTTATGTATCCCAGCTTCTTCAGGTGGTTGTGAATGCTTCAGTGATGGTTGTTCAATGTTTCTGCAATCTCTCATGTTGTGTAACATGGGTTTGACTTGATCAATGCTTTTATTTTGTCATCATCAACTTCGGTGGGCCTCGCTGACCGAGGAGCGTCACTGAGATTAAAATCACCAGCACGGAATTTCGTGAACCATCATTGGCACTGACATTCTTGTAGAGCACTGTCACAGTAAAGTTTATGCAACTTTTCACAAGCTTGCTGCGCATTCTTCCTTTTATGGAAGTAAAACAGTAAAATATGGCAAAAATGCAGTTTGGTCTTCCCTCTTCAACTTGGTATAAAATCTCCAAAACTCAACCAAATCGCTCAATTTTTTTTAAATGAAGCTAGAACTGTCAGCTGTCAAATGACATAGCAATAACATAGATGAGAATGACTCTAGTACTTCCAAAAAGGAACTAGTGTCATCTGTTGCAAACATGCATCATGACTTTCTGACAATCCAATACTTTTTATAACCATATGTGAATCTACAATTATCTTAAAATGAAAAGCATAATTTGCAGAAAAATAGATGGAAGGGTTTCCTCTCTTTCTGTAAACCATTAAGCTTATATGAACACAAAACTTTTCAGAATTTATATTTTGTAGTGTCTGAAGAGAGTGATAACTCATACTACTTTTAAAAACTTCTTTAAGTAAGCCATACCACAATATATTAACTACTTTACAGCTGAGTATCAAAAGTACAGCAACTCATAAACACCAGTCCTTACGTACATGTTGGGCTGGACCCTTTGACTCCTGATTCTCCAAGTGATCAATCCTTGAAATACAAATAAAGATTTAAAATAGGTAGAGATTTAAAAGGTTGTCTAGATAAAATTTCTCATATAAAAGATAAAAAACAGAAGCCAAGGGAGTTTAAGTGGGGTGGCCAAGGTTCCATGATAACTTGAGGCAGAGCTGTGTCTGAGACGCCAGTGTCTTGGTTCCTAGGCCATTGCTCTCATACTCCACTATATTTAAATTTTTTATTTCTCTTATAGATGGTCTGTATTCAAACCACATAAATAAGTATGTTTTGTGAAGATGGCTTGCTTGTTCATTTATGTAATTGTGGAAATCTGTAAGAATATGTTTGTTAATAATTTAGGAAAAAGAGACTGTCAAATTCTTTTTTTAAAATGTGTCTGCTGTTTGCCAGAAGAGCATAGAATTATTAGAAGGATAAAGCTGGGGTAATGGTGATAACCAAGTATAAGTTGAACTTTTGGAACATGGAAATGAGCATTCAAAATTGTAAGATTGATTTTAAATGGCCTTAAAATATTGGATGGAGCCAGGTAAATAAGAATAACAACACTAAAGGGCACATTATTTTATTAACTTCTCAAAAATGATTCCCAGTTTTTATACACCATTTAATTAGGTGTATATAAGTGTGACTCAAATATAACTTGGCTCTTTCTGCCACTTCTGGGGCCGTTACATATATTGCCACATTAAAAAATAATAATAATAACTCCAAAAGTTTTTCTTTTGCAGAGATCTTAGAGAAACCAAAGACTCAGAAAAATCTTAAGAAACAGAAGAAGTTACAGAGCACCTAATATTTCTCATTTACTATTTTGTTTGCTATCATTCTTCCTGAGGTTTCTTAACCCTTTGGAGTTGCCGAAATCCTGTTTCTGATTTCCATTGTCTGCTTTCTGTCTTTTTCTACTTCTCTAAGTATCTCTTTATCTATCCCTGTTTCCCCCTCTCTCTTTCATTGTCCCTATTTTTAACCTCTCCCTTCTCTTCCTCTCTCTCTCCCCATCCTTCTCCCCCTCCCCTTGTCCTTCTCTTTTTTCTTTCTCTCCCTCCCTCTACCTCTTCCTGTCCTTCTCTTTCTCTTTAGCACTCTTCCTTTCTCCCTCTGTCTCTCCCTCTCCTTCCCTCCCTTTAGCACTCTTCCTTCGCACTAGACCTTTATCTACCTCCTCTTATCTCCACACAGCCCATTGCCTTCCCAAGGCCCATTCCCTCCCTGCTTTGCACGGTTTTCTGCTCTTACCACTTTTCTTACAGAATTGCATACTTCTGGACTTCTGGAAAACATAATTTTCCACCTCGTAACATAAGAAAACTTCAAAATCAAATCAGTAATTGGTTGGTTGACATAAAAGCACAACTATAGGATCATAGCAGTGTAAATTGGCTTTGCTCTCTGGCTGACTGCCTGCCTTTGATTAGAAAGCAGACAATGACTTACTGGATATCTGTGCAGTGAAGTCTGGTGCACAAGGCTACCAAAAGCACCCAGAAAGCATACACACATCTTAATCTTGTAAACATAGTAACGGGCACTGAGCCACACAGCTTGAGCATCCTAGGCAGAAAATGCCTTTGCTTCATGCTTTAAATGTTTTGGGGTTTTTTCTTACTATACTGTTTAGTAGGACCTCCAGGCTTAAAAAGAGCACTATATTAAGAAACTTGCCTCCCTCCCCCACCAATACCAGTTACATTAGAACTTCAGATTGATAGAGATTTCCAACCACAGCAGTTGCACACCATGGGTGACCTGATTCATGGTGCTTTAGTTTAGAGCATAGCAAAAGAATTTTTCCATGAAAATAAATCAATAGATACCAAAATCATGTGAAGTATTCTATCAATTCAATACAGTGTGCTGGTGAGGGAGCTTTACAGAGCCCACCATATCTGTTTATACACATTCCTGACAATCCATTATCAATCTCATTTTCCTCAATTGAAAGTAGCTAGGGAGGACTGGTTCTCTCCCCATTTTGCAGATTATGGAGAGAAAGAATTAGAGCAGTGTAGAGCATTGGGGATGGCCAGTGCAGCTGGGACTTAACTGAAATAAAGAGTAGAAGGACATGAGTTGTGGTCAGGTCATGGCTAGAAAAAAGCAGCTGCCCTGGGCAGGTACACAGAAAATGGGATTTACAGTATTGGTAGAAAATGTGTGCTTGCCAATGCTTTTCCTTGATTGTTTAATGTGACTGAGGGCATAAGTACACATGGCAAGCTCACTCAGCTGTATAATTTTCATTCAAATAATGTTAATACAGTTAATTCACAAGAATATGATCTTATTCAACATACTTTCAATCACAATGAGAAAACAATTGTCTTTCAACATCCAACAACCCTCTCCTACACATGGTTCTTAACTTTCTTGGAGATGATGTGTAGACTTATGCATAGTAGTTTAGTGACCCGAGAGCTAACCTTCATTTTGCATTCAGATAGACTCAGTCTTTCATTGTCATTATATAGCCGCTTAAAGTGTCATTATTGTTTATATAGTTTTCCTTTAAAAAGGGTATTAACATATGATTTTTGCATGTATGTGCATGTGTGTCTATTATTTCCTGGGGAAAAAAATTTTTAAAATATTGGGAAATTATTTCCTTGCTATAGATGTTAAGGTTTGAAGAAGTGGTCTGAATTCCTCATTTATCCAATGCTCTGAAAATATTATAGATTAGTAGAAAATGATCATGGCTAACAGACTTTCGCAAAAAAGTTGTTATATAATGAAGATTGATATTGAATGCACTTTATGTTGTTAAATAATGACGATTGTTGGGGTTAGTGGTTTTTCAATAATGTTGTGTTTCCTTTAGCCACATATAGATTTCAAGTACTCTGGTATACAGGGGAATTTCTCATCAAAGAGTGAAATAAATTATCACCTAATGATGGTAAATTTTTTTTCCCAGTTTACTGAAGTGTTTAAATAAATCTTAGCCATAAAAATTTAATATTATATCTGTTATGTACTTAAGAGCAAGTATCCTAAAATAATAACAAAGTTTAAGTCCAGAAAATGGCCTAAACCCTAGAGCTTTCAATTCTTTCATCAAAATGCCTTGGAGAATGTTGGAACTAATTTACTCAAGTGACATTCCCATATATTGAGTTTGGACGGTGTTTGTTTTTGTTTTGGCTTTGTTTCTAAAAATTTCTCTCATTCTTGGAATACAAATACATCCAAGGGACTTTAAAGGGCTGAATGTTTAGGCATCTACTTCCCTTGACAACTTAATGACTAAATAGCTATTTTTTTAATTCTTTTTTTTTTAAAAACTTGATTGGGGAACAGTGTGTTTTTGCAGGACTCATCAGCTCCAAGTCAAGTTGTTTTTTTCAATCTAGTTGTGGAAGGCACAGCTCACTGGCCCATGTTGGAATTGAACTAGGAACCATTGGTGTTATGAGCACCATGCTCTAATCAACTGAGCCAACTGGATGCCCCCTAAATTGATGTATTTTAATCCAACCCACTTCTCCTGACCAAATCATCATTGTTTAAAATTATTATGATTATGTTAAACTACTATGTATTTTTTCTCTAAAGTGAGTTGGTTCATTCTACGAATTTTAATATATATCTTTGAGTAAATTCTTTTTTTTAGTTATGGTAAAATATACCTAACATAAAATTACATATTAACCAGTTTTAAGTGTACAATTCAATGACATTAAGTTGTGCAACCATCACCACCATCTCTCTCCAGAACATTTTTCATCTTTGAACTGAAATTCCATATTTCCCTTCCCCATTTCCATGAAACAGAAAATCCCCATTTCCCCTCCCTCGAGCCCACCTCCTGCAACCACCATTCTTTTTATATCTATAAATTCAACCAGTCTAGGTACCTCATGTAAGTGGAGTCATGCAGTAAGTGCCTTTTTGTGACTGGCTTATTTCATTTTGCATAATGTTTTCATCCATGTTATAACACATGTCAGTTTCCTTCCTTTTTAAAGACAGAGATTTTTCCATTAACCACATTTTGCATATCAATACATCCACTGATGGGTGGGGCAGATATAGGAACATCAACCAAATGTAAATGGAAGGAGTGGAGGAAGGAAAGAAGAATAGGAGGAGGGGGAGAGAAATAAAAGTAGGGACAGAGGTAGAAAGAAAGAGAAGCAGAAAGAGACAGGGAAACAGAGAGAAAGGCACAGAAATGCAAAAGGGTTGCTTCCACCTTTGAGCTATTGTGAATAATGCAGATATGAAAATGCACAAATATCTCTTAACAGTCCCTGCCTTTAATTCTTTTGGGTATATACTGAATGAAATTACTGGGTCATATGGTAGTTCTATTTTTAACTTTTTGAGGATCCACCACCCTGTTTTCTATAGTGGCTGCACCATTTTACATTCCCATCAACAATGCACAAGGGTTCCAATTACTTTATATCTTTGCCAACACTTGTTTCCTATATTTTTTAATAATAGCATAATCATGTTTGTGTGATGCAGGAGTGAAGTGGTATCTCATGTTTTATTTACATTTCCCTAATGATTACTGAAATTGAGCATCTTTTCATGAGCTTATAGTCTGTTGTGTATCTTTGGAGAAATGTTTACTCAAGTTTTTTGTCCATTTGTTAATCAAGTAGTTTTTTTGTTGCTGTTGCTGTTAACAATTTTTTATATAGTCTGGATATATGATTTGCAATTATTTTTTCCCATTCTACTGATTGTCTTTCCACTCTGTTGATATTGTCCTTTGTTGCATAATTTTTTTTTAATTTTAATTTTGATGTAATTCAATTTGTCTATTTTTTTTTTCTTTTGTTGCCTGTGCTTTTGATATCATATCCTAAAAATCATTGCCAAATCCAATGTCAGGAATTTTTCCTCTATGTTTTCTAAGAGTTTTATAGTTTTAGCTCTTACATTTAGGTTTTTTATTCATTTTGAGTTAATTTTTGTATATGAAGTAAGATACGGGTCCAACTTGATTGCTTTGCATATGTAGATATACAGTTTTCCCAATACCATTTGTTGAAAAGACTGTCCTTTCCCAATACCATTTGTTGAAAAGACTGAATAGTCTTAATGCCCATGTCAAAATTCACTTGACCATATGCAAGAGTTTATTTCTGGGTTCTATATTCTAGTCCATTGGTTTAATGTTTTTCTTAAGCTACTAACATACTCTTTTGATTAATTTAGCACTTTAGTAACTTTTTAAACTAGAAATTTGAGAACCCCAACTTTGCTTCTCTTTCTCAAGATTGTTTTAGATATTCAGAGTCCCTTGAGATTCCATATAAATTTTAGGATAGATTTTTTTATTTCTGTAAAAAAAAATGTTGTTGGGATTTTGATAAGAAACACATTGAATCTGTAGTACTGGGTAGTGATAGCTTAACAATATTAAGTCTTCCAATTCACAAACATGGGGCATCATTCCACTTATTTATGTCTTATTTAATTTCTTTCAAAATGTTTTATAGTTTTCAGCATACAAGCCTTTTATTTTTTCCTGTTTTGTTTGTTGATTTTGTTCTTCAGATTCAACATGTAAATCACATTGCATCTATCTTTCTCTGTCTGACATACTTCACTCAGCACAATATCCCCCAGGTCCACCCATGCCTCTAAAGATGGCAAGAACCCATTCCTTTCCATTGTATGAGCAATATTCCACTGCATACTCGCATATACACCATGTTCCCTTCAGCCATTCATTCATCGACAGACACCCAGGCTGCCTCCACATCTTGGCCATTGTAAACAATGCTGCAATGAACATATGGATGGAAATGTCCTCTTAAAGTAGTGTTTTGGGTTTCCTCAGATAAATATCCAGAAGTGACATTACTGGGTCCTTCTTTGTCTCTTATTATAGTCTTTGTTTTAAAGCCTATTTTGTTGGGTATATGTACTGCTACCCCCAATTTTTTTTGTTGTGTTTTGTTTCCATTTTCATGAAATATCTTTTTTCCATCTTTTTACTTTCAGTCTGTGTGTCTTTCAATTTGAAGTCAGCCTCTTATAGGCAGCATATGTAAGGGTCTTGTTTTTTTATCCATTCAGCCAACTTATCTTTTGATTGGAACATTTAATCATTTACATTTAAAGTAGTTATTGATAGATATGTAGTTATTGCCATTTTCAATCCTCTGCTTCATCATCAGATTAGCTGTTGATTCCCTCTAATACAGTCTTCGTTCAGTGTTGGGAGCCGGCTGCGCCTCAGTGTTTGACATGGCCAAGCGCAGTGCAATTGTGACAAATTCTGAAGCTCTGACTGAGAAACAGATACTGCTTTATAGCTTAAAAATTTTTTAAATTCCCCTTTGGATGCCCCCCAGTAGGATGAAGATCTGACACCCCTTCTTATATTTGTTGTTTAGTTTATCTTAACTGAATAAGTGAGTTTTAGACATATTGTGATAATTCTGTTTTGCTGTTAGTTTCTTAGTAATAGACAAGTTATGCACCTTATAATTCTTAAGATCCTGTTTAGCCAGTAGTGTTTGAAATAATTGCTAAGTAGTAAACATCCTTTAGGCGCCAGGGCAGGAACTCGGCTCCAGCCACAAAGCCGTTATAGGTAGAAATTGAAACATTGTTAGGATAAGTTAGTCATTAGCATAGAACAGGTCAGGCTGTACCCTGTAACAGAAACATCAGGAGGAAGAAAAGCTCTGAGAAAAACAACTTCCAAAAGGGCAAAAGTTTAACTCTGGAAAAGGTCAACTGCCCAGTATAAAAGGGACATGCTGTAAGAATAAAGAGAGACACTTCTCTTCTTGAAAAAGCGCTCCTGTGTCTCCGGGTGTTTTTTTCCTCGCCGACTCCTCCTCCACCTGAGGGAACCCCTGTACCTGCGGGACCAGCTCCCGCAGTTCAGTTACTGTATTCTTTATTTCTGGCTACTTTTTTTATGTTTTCTATCTCCATTTTCTGTGTTTCCTATTTATTTGTTGAAGTTTTCCCTGAGATCATTGACCATCCTTACAACCAGTCTTTTGAATTCTGCATCTGGTAAATTGCTTGTCTCAATTTTGTTTAGTTCTTTTTCTGGAGTTTTGATCTATTATTTTATTTGGGAAATGTTTTTTTGTCTCCCCATTTTGGCTGCCTCCCTGTGTTTGTTTCTATGTATTTTGTAGAGCTGTTATGCCTCCTGGTCTTAGTAGAGTGGCCTTATGTAGTAGGTGTCCTGTGGGGCCCAGTAGTGCAGTCTTCTTAGTCACCTGAGCCAGGTGCTCCAGGTGTGTCCCTTGTGTGGGTTGTATGTGCCATCCTGTTGTAGTTGAACCTTGGTTTCTGTTTGCATGTCAATAGGAGACATTGACCCTTGGGCTGATTGGTTGTGAGGACTGCCTAATTTCTCTGGGGAGGACTTTCAGTACTATGTTGACAGAAGTGGCAAACACAGGCATTCTTGTCTTGTTCGTTGTCTTAGAGAAAAAAACTTTCAGACTTTCATAATTGAATATGTTAGCTGTAGGTTTTTCATATCTGGTCTTATGTTATTTTCCTTTATATCTAGTTTGTTGAGAATTTTTATAACATAGGATGTTGAATTTTGTCAAATGCTTTTTCCAAATTAATTGCAATGATCATATGTTTATTTTTCCTTCATTCTGTTAATGTAGTGTACTATAATATATTGATCAATTTTCATATGTTGAACCATTCTTGCATTCTAGGAATAAATTCTGGAATCCCTCAAAATTCATATGTTGAAACCCTAACCCCCAATGTGACTGTATCTGGAGATAGGGCCTTTAGGAGGTAATTAAAATTAAATGAGGTCATACAGGTGGGGGTCCTAATCTGATAGGATTTCTTGCCTTATAAAAAAGGAAGGGAGAGAGAGAGATCCATGAACACTCAAAGAAGAGATCTCACGTTGAGCACACAGAGAGAAGGCGGTCGGTCACCTGCTACCCAAAGGGAGAGCTATTACCAGACACCAACCCTACTGGCACGTTTATCTTGGGCTTCCAGTCTCCAGAGCTGTGAGAAAATAACTTTTTACTGTTTATATCACCCAATCTATGGTATTTTGTTATAGTAGCCCAAGCTGACTAACATAATAGATAATTAGATTCTACATTAATGAGATTTCACTATTCACTGCATCCAGCAAAAATTTCATTTTTTAATGTGAGACAGGTAGTTAAATAAATAAAATGGCTAAAACCAAAATTTAAAAGAATTTTAGTTTCAATGAATGCTTTTGAATTACAATCCAAGCAAACATGTGGTATAAGTAGAAATATATAGATGTCCCTTTTCATCAGTTAATTTTTCTAAGAATATATATCAAGTATATCTTATGTTACAACTCAAATTTGCAGAGAAGATATTTCTATAGGACAAATCAGGTCTTTGTCCCAAGCCCTGATCTGCTAACAGAAAGAAATAAACAAGCAATAAATAAACCCAGTTAGTCTTAATAGATTTAAAGCTTAATTACCTAATCTGATATAATTTTAGCTTAGCCTTTCTGATAATCACCTTTCTTTCCCTGTACTCCTCTTCCTAAGATGACATTCAAGTACATGATGAGAAAGAAGTGTGGCATGCACGTTTCCATGGTGTGGGGTAAAAGGGGATCTGCACCTTGCATGCTTCTTGACGGTATCCTGGCTAGCATGCACTGGGCACTGAGGCAATGTCCATTAACTGCCAACTGACTCTGCTGGCCTCCTATGCTGATGTCTTTAGCTGATTGCTCATGGTTCTCTTGGCCCAGGCAGGGCTCCTGGTGGTGCTCCCTGTTGAACTTGACCTCACCTTGGTTTTTACTCCCATCCATTCTCAGCTCAAGGGGTCTCCCTGTGCCACACTCCAGGGTTAGTCTGCACCAACATGGTTTCCTCCTCTGTCAAGTTTACTAGCTAGACCCTCCATTACTTCTGAGTTTGTTCAATGTCACTTAGAAGACAACAGCAGCACAGGAAAGCTCCACTTTAGGTCTTTCCAACCTTTCTGGGATGCCAATTTTATTCAATGTAGCTGTGGTCCAAATTGTTGATTGGAAAATAGTCTCTTTTCAGAGTCCCAAACAGGAAGCAGAAGAACAAAAATCCTACTTTTTTGAGGGACAAGCTTGGAAAAGCAAAACAAAACAAAAAGCTCATTTTGCACTTCCAATTTTCTTTCTCTCTTCTGATCAAAATTCCCTCATTAGAAAGAGAAGACTTTGCCTCCTTCTCCTTATCTGTATCTATTTTATGTAAAACTCTAAGATGTCACCTGCAAAGTCTGTCCCACAAGTTGAATGGGAGTTAAAGAAATTTAGACAATCCTTCCTCAAAAGAAGCATTTTGTATGGACTCCATTGTTTTATCAAGAAATATTTTTGAATGTCAAAAACTAAATATTACTTAATCAATCTTTGAACTCTTTCTGTAATTATTCTAATCTCTCCCTAAGCCAGGGAGTGCTTCATGAATCTAGAATGAAGATCATGTACCTAGAAAGCAAAAGAAGCAATTCCCCTCTCACCCTCCAAAAATTGTATATGTTTCCTTTAGCATGATAGCCAAGAAATAGCTTAGTAATGTGTGTGGGAGTGAATAAGTATTCATGTAGGTGTGTGTGTTTATGTGTTGCCCTTAGTCTAGGGTGAAACCCAAGCTTTAAATTTATTTTAAAAAAAACATAGTTAATTCTGACACAGAGCTAAGGTGGAGAGTCACAGCTGTATGTGTACATAAAGAAATATAATATTGGTACTTAAAAGATAATACATCGTATCTTCTTGAGAGCAGCTAGTCTTTAAGGGACTTCCAAGCTTATGTTTAAGGTATTTTCACCTACCAATTTCATTCACATGAATAAACAGTGACTATATAAAATGTCTCTATTTAAACATCCAAATCTAGTACCAGATTTCATAATAGAGACAGTCTTATCCCATGTGGCAGAGATAAAAATGCCTTGAAGTTTCCATGATTTCCAAATGTCAAGAAGATTTTGAAGGCACATGATTCAAAATAGAATCTAAACGCCTAGTAAAAATTCTCACTTTTAAAAATAATTAGTCTGAATTAAAAGTCTAAAACTTTTCTGATTCTTTATCAACCAGTATTAGTAGCCTCTGTAATAATCCCAGACACTGCACTGTTTTTGATAAAATATACTTAATATTATACTGAAAATATTCATTTGCATGAATTAAGCTTTTATATTGTAATCATTCATTCATGAAAACCACAGAAAAATGATGGAGAACTGAACATTCCATAGCAGTACTAAGGCCTAGGACTGAGACGCTGGAAAAATCCCATTGTCAATCTACATCCAGGCAGGGCTGGACAACATACGCAAAACAACAGCCACAGCACCGCCAATATTGACTTTCGTAGCCCATCACTGAGATATAATCACTCTTTAAATGAAAGCCTGCAAGCGTATGGGAACTCACCATAATCTAAGAGCTTGGTTCTATTGTACCCTGAGAAACGTATGCATTTTCCCCGAATGACCTCTATGCTGCCATGTCACTTTAACTTGTTCTCAGAAGTGAAAAATCAACCATCAGGTTGGAAAAGAAGAGGCTAAGAAGCATGTAATTCTGCTCACAGTGGATATTTACAAGCCTCACTGGAATTAATTACTGAAAACTTGCACATGTAGTAATTAATTTTATGCAATTCAGCACCATCTGCAGATACATATTTTCATTCAAAATTAGTAAAATCTGATATAAAATTGAAATTGTAGGGAATTTTAAGAAAGCCAAAATCTTTGCTTCTTTGTTTATGCTAATTAGATAAGAAAATTATAATTTATAGTAAATTGTTAAAACAAAATACCCACTGGGTTACCTTTACCATACATATCAAGAAAAAAGCAAACCACAAATTCGAAATGTTGACATTTGCCTCAGAGGTTATTAATCTAACTTAGAGTTCTAGACCATAATGATGCATTTCTACTAATACTACTATATAGTTTTCTACACTCTATAGGCTCACAAAGTTTTATACAGCTTACAAAGTTTGCATTATTCCCATCCACATTTTCAACCCCCAAATTCTGCTCCCATAACACTGGCCTGTGGAGAACTAGTACCCTCTCATCACACATACACTCCACCGTTCGCTCCCCAGAGCCTGACAAAAAAACTAATCAGAAAAGTGTGAAGGGGAAAGAGAGTACATTATCCTTCTCTGTAGACTCCCTGCCTGGTCCTCAGTAGTTTTGCTATCTCACCCTCTTGTGGGCCTGTCCTAATTTATTTTAGGCATTAGGCATGTAAGTCATACTTTGGCTTTTCATGACTGGTTTAAATATGCAGATAAACCTGCTAGAACAGAGTCCACTGTGCCAAGATCTGAATTTATCAATCACAGAGTGTGGGCTGGTAGATTCCCTGGTATGCAAACCCTGAGACTCTCCAAAGCAGTGTAAAATCAAGGACACTACATCGTGTTATAAGCCCCTCAGGAAGGATTGTGAGTCATCAGTGAAACATCCAGGAACATCTCTTCCACAGAACATAAAACATCCGTGTCAGATTTGTGCTCTCAAGATCGTTCCATGGCAGAACAGCTGGAGCACTGTGGGGCAAGATGTGAGGTTCACCTAGATATGCTACCTGCCCTTCTTAATGTAAGGGGCACACATGCAAATGCATTGCACAATGGGGGTAGACATTCCAAACCTCAGTCACAGAAAGTGTTTTCCTCCTATTAAATTAGCAGTATTCACTTCTCTGCTAGGAATAAAAATATCTGTAGGCAGAAATACACATTTTTTACAGGTGAAAATTATGTAACCCTGAGAACTTGTCATTAAAAGTACAAATGCATTGTTTGGTTTTTAAATTACTTTAAAAGGTTTTTTTGTTTGTTTTGTTTTTCTTTTACACGTTTCTTGTCTGGTAAGATATACCTTCCTTCATATGCTATAGAATGAGTTGCCAAAGAAGCAACACTATATAGCTGTTACCTCTTTTTTTTCTTTTCTTTTAATATTGCCTTAAAACTCATCACAAAAAATTATGAAAGCCATTTCTTTATGGCATGGAGAGAAAGTCATGAAACAAAATTAAATGATTGGTTCTGGAAATAAAATTTTTGTAAGACACTATTTATAACTTCCTCTGTAATTATATGTCTAATGCCTCTGTGAGCCATTTCCAATCATTTTAATTAAATAAATCTCACTCCTAAATGTATAAAGGTGATAGCAGAACAAATTCTGGAGCTCTGTCTGTAATTTAGTCCCACAGGCAAAGTAATTCATAGCAATTTTAATGCCAGTCTTAGTAAAAGAAAGTCATGTTGTTTCAGATACTTATTTAACTGACGTTTAAGGTAGGAAATTTTCACCTAGAAACCTCAGGAACTGAAAACATGATAAGTCATCAATTTCTCTTTCTTGTACAGGTAATTTGATCTTTATCTCATTCTTTCACACTTCAGCACTGAAATGAAGTCTTTGTACTTCTAAACTAAGTGATAAGACTGAATAAAACAAAGAGGCTCAAGAGGCCAATTCACAGTGAGCACTAGATAAAACCATCCAAGACTAAATGCTGTTACTGAACTAACTTGGCACAATTTAACACTGATTTTGGCATCAGGAACTCAAGTTCATGAAATATTTTATCTTTTAAAGAAGAAATCTACAATCTTTGCTGAAAAACAGTTTGATTTTTTTTATCAATACCTTATTGATCCATATTTTTGAAACTGTAAACTATGACTTTAGAAACTGGTTACAGATTTCCATTAGTATGTTTTGATTTATAGACTTTTCAACACCTTAAGATAAACTAGCCAGCTGTATTTTGGAATAAAAATGTTTATATATGCATTGTTTAAAATATTTCTGAACTAGGTGAACAACTAAAAATGCAACCTCCACGTATTTGGGATTATTTATCTCCCTTTTTGTGCTTTAAAATGTAAGATTGTAGTTTTATAACTGTAAAAATAGACTTTCCAATAAATGTGGCAAACGTATCCCTCTTTCTCACCCCCAGAACTCTACAAAAATGACGGTAAAGGATTAAAACAGATGTAAGCTCTGAAGGATGACAGGAAAAGAGTCAGCATGAGATGTCAAGAAAATTTGGGAAGATGGAAAACTAAGAGATAACTGCAATAGCAAAGCAAAGGAAGTTGAAAGTCAAGTGCCTATTGACCTTAAACAAATAGACAGCCAGATATTTCTCCAACAAAATTCAGGAACAACAGAGAATTGCAATTTTTGACCCACAATCTAATGGCAAACCACATGCAAGTCCAGAGAAACAGTGGTGAATGTTCTTTTATGGAATGGAAGGGGTGTTGGTTTAGTAAACCAAGAGTCTATTAAGGGAAACAAGGTTCGAAGTATAGTGAATTTCTATTGGTGAGTGATGGCAGTCTCCCATTGTCTGAGCTGGTACCGGGCAAGAAGAAATCTTGTCTTCATCCAGCTGGGGTAGTAAAGTATTATAGTATTACTTCCTGTTGGAGATGCAAGGTATGTCTCTTCCCATTGGGGTCAGTAGTGTGTGTTGAGTGGCAGGTGCATGAGAGTTCTTCTAGCCTCCCGACTCCATTTTAAATGAGGCTTCTGTTTGTTAATGTCCACATCCCCAAAGAAAGAGGTGCATCAATGAGAGACAAGCATACATAAATATTTTTTAAATGTTCTCAATATTGAATCTAAAAATTTCCAACTTTAATCACATCACAATAATTTCATAGGACATTTTATCAATCAGGATCCAAACAGAAAAAGAACCAGTATTAGTATCTAAAACAGAAAGGAGTTAGTACCAGGAATTGATAGGTAGATGATAAAACTGCCAAGGAGCCAACTAAGGGTAGTGAATCAAGCTAGAGATGATCAATTGAAGGAAGATAGAACCATCTCTAAATTGCAGATGAAAAGAATCGGTGGTGTTACCAGAGCCCAGGGTCCATGGTGGAAGATGAAAGCCTAATGGGCCTGTCCAAAGAAACTAGAGCCAAAGAGGAGATATAGCTAGTACAGAGGGTGCCATTTGAGACAGGGAGGGCAAGAAACACCTTAGCTTCTCCCTTCCTCCAGCTCTCCTGTCTTCTTCAAGGATCTCCCATTGTCCAAACACTGAAAGGCAGTGACATGAAAGCCTGGGAAACATAGTCTGTAGGGATCAGTTCCAGAATAGAGGAAGAAAGAGGAAGAAATTGATCTAAGGGCAAATAAGTCAAGTCTTGGATCAGACATTAAATGGAAGATCTTTTATAAAATTTGGGGTTTGTATGACTTCCTTCTAATGAATGACATATATTTTTTCCAAAGCTCTTAAAAATCTCAAAGCAGTCAATTAAAAACTGTAATTCTCCTCTTTTATGTGATGAAAAGCACAAATTAGAACTCTGGCATAAATCTTAGAGTTTATATGTCAGGGAGAAAATTTTATATCAATTATCTTCTATGCACATAGAATGAAATTTTTCTCTCTTTGTAGCCTGGATGTAAATGAACATGTATAACCCTTAAATATGTGTCTTTGTTGATTGAGTCATTCATTTGTTTATCCAACAGATCTCTATTTTATTTATTTATTTATTTATTTGTTTGTTTGTTTGTTTTTAGCTGAGCCATCCTGCCACCTGTTGGCAGCTCAGCTCGGGCCGGGAATCGAACTGGTGACCCTGTTGCTCAGAGCTCGCACTCTTGAGTGAGCTCTTAACCAAATGAGCCACTCGGCTGGCCCCCAACAGATCTCTATGAGCACTTCCTATAGGAAAAAAAAAACACATATGTAACTGGAGAGGCAAAAGGGAATGAAAATGCAGGTGGAAATGCATAAGAAGTACTATAGAATAATGGTCAAGAATTTGGATCTGAAGTCAGATACATGTGGGTTAGAAGTACAGTCCACGACTTATTCACTATGTGATGCTGGAGAATTCTATGAACTCTGTTAGCTTTGGGTTCCTCCATGTAAAATAGAGTAATAATATTTGCCTCACAGGGCATAGTGTTATAAGCACTAAATTTGATAATTTATCAAATTTAGTGGAGGAGTTAATTTAGTCATTCTTTAGTTGTATTCTTAAGTGGCCTTTCTTTTTATTCAGTAATCTTTACTGCCCAGTTGTATTAAAATTACTCAAATAACAGAGAGTGAGCCCTCAATAAATATTACCTATTATTATTACTATTTCAGTAATGAATAAGACACAGATTTTTCTTTCCCTAAGATTCTTAAAGAGAACAGGACTTATGGTCAATTGTAATGTTACCCTAGAAAGTAGTAAGTGCATATAAAGAGATACAGATGCCATGCTACTCTTACATTATAATGACTAGAAAACAAAGAGGGTTTCTGTTTTGTCTTGTTTTGTTTTTTCCCAACTGGGAATACCAGGAAATCTGCACAGGGGGCGGAATTTGGGTTAAAGTTTGTAAGAGATGTAGGATTTGAATACACAGAGGGAATCATGTGGGTAAAGACATAAATGTGAACGTGGGCATGCTGGGTGTCAATGGCAAAGAGTGAGGGTGTACATTTGGGACAAAACTTCCAGTGGGTCATGAGGGGCAGCTGGAGCCAAGTTTGGAAGGAACATATCATCATCAAGGACCGACTATTGAGTTTGGGTTTTTAGAAAGCAAATGGGGTGCTGGCATCTAGAGCTGGGCTTAGAGACCATAAAGGCATCAGTTGGAAGTATGGGCTGAAATAGAAAAAAAAGAAAGGTAGAATCAAAGATAAGCTAGGTAGTTTTTGTAAAACTCAAAGCTGGGGTAATAATTAATTGAATGAATAAATTCTGTGCATGTGCCTGGAGTCCTGTTCTTAGATAAGCAGAAAACTCCAGAAGTACTATTATAGAATTCAAGGGAGGTGGTACTCACAGATGAATATACGTTATCCATGTCATTCAACATCTCCTGATATTCCATAATCATATTCTTTGACCCCTACTTTTTTCAAACAGAAACTATTTGGCAATTTTGTTTCTAACATTATTGCTGTTATGCTCTTAAATTCAATCCAGACCTCATTGATCTACTCACAGGTCAATCCTATAGCAGAGTAAGTTATCAAAAATTTCCTTCAAATCTGATGAAATAAAAACAAACAAAAAACTTTCTCAGGATGTACAATGGTGTGAACTATTTCTGACTGTAACTTACAGCATCATCCGCCTTTAGGATCACCAGAAGCCTGAAACTGGCTTTTCCTTCCTTAGTTTAATTGATACACGGGATGTATGTAATTGAAAGATTGAAACAAAAAGGCTCAAAAGTAATAACTAAGGCTATTTTTTCATAAGATGAAGTTAAAGTATGTTTCCTTTTATAATTAAAAAATCTAGATGGGCCTCATCTTTACATATAGCCAAGATAGACACGACTACCCAGGAGAAGCAAGGTAAGCTGACTTACTTGTATGTTTTAAAGGAACCATAACCAAGTCTTCTGGCCCTATGCATTGCAATATATATCTGACATAGCATTCAACATATTGATATTTCATTAATTTTTACTTGTCTGTGTCTTTTTACTAGAATTTGGTCTTCTGAAAATTGGGAACTATATCATATCCTTTGTTTTTATTTTGATCTCTGATGCAGTGCCTAAGGAATACCTACCGAACAATGAATATTAGACAGTGTTTCATGAATAAATCAATGGAATAGTAGGTTTGATTTAATTCCTCTATATTTCTTATACTGTTTGTTTCATTAGCTTTTAACTGCAGATTGTAATTATCTTGTTTAAGTGTCATTATAAAAAACTGACTAAAATATTTTAGAAAAAAATGAGGTATGAATAATGCATTTTCCATAAATGCTGATTGTCAAAGCACTTTCACATATGGAAGGACTGAAAAATCCAGAAATATTTCTTACCTAATGAGGCCAATTTTATAACCTGTCCATCAGCCAATACAATTGACCTATTGAGACTTTACCAAGGAGAATTCAGTTCATCTGGATGAGAGAAGATGGTGCAAGTTCGTTTAGGGTTTTCTGCATGTGTTTTCACCTGACCTCATTTTTGCGGATTTTGATGCTACCTATAAAACTGGAGAAGAACATTTCTAGCTGAAAAACACATATTTCTTTATAGCACTTGAGACAAACCTCATAAAGCCCTGGGTGTCATATTTCCCAAGGGGTCCATTGACTAAAAATCAGGAGGTAATAGTCGCAACAATAATTTTATGCTAGAATGAGATATTAAAGGAATGAAAAGAAATCTTCACAAAAAAATCTAATAGGCAATACAATAAAGAATCGGGTAGATGAAATACATACAAAGTGGAAAGCTGTGTTACTTCTGGAAAGCATATAAGGAAAAACATAAGAACCTGAAGGTCATTTGATTGGTGAAATAATAGAATTGGATGAAAAGAAGAGTCACAAAGGAAGGGGGAAGATTAGGGTAATTATAAGAAGAAGGAGGGAACAATGTTGATGGAAACTATATGGAGGAGGATAATTACCATGATTAAAATAGATGCAGAGGGAATCAGTACTAAATATTTTGAGAACACAGAATATGAGACATTGGAAAGAAGTTTATTTATGTGATTAATAGAGAAAGGTTCAGATCAGTAAGAAAGAATTGTGGGTAATACATTTACTATTCAGGAATGTCACTTTTCATCAAATGACTGGGAAAATTTAGCTTTATTAGATCTGACAAAATGACAATTGTCAAGCAAATCACAAAGCAGGAACTAAAATAAGATAAATTTAAAGTCTCGTTTTGGAAATGATTAGACAAATTTTCTTTGCATTCAAATGTGAAAGGTATGATATGATCTGTCCTTTAATTCAGACCCCAGTAACATATAGGAAAAATAGCTTCTCTTATAGCTAAAATTTAAAAATAACTAGATTGTAAATCCCTCAACTAGAATGATTACTTCTGTTGTATTTGCTTGTTTTTGCAATTCCTTATTGTCCTTAAAACATGTGAAAATCCTCCACTTGCAGGCAAACATGACGCCTACGGCTATTTGCCATATGGCCACTCTTCCTTCACCTGTGCAGTAGTAGGTTGTACAAACACTCACTCACATTCTTAGAGTGTGATAGCACAGGCTTTTAATGCTTAGTTCCAAAAAATATTTACTTGTACTTCAAGTTTCAACAAAGGACATAAGTGAAAGTATAATACTTTCTACAAAATTTTTATATAGTATTTCTCTGTGTCCTGAAAAATTATGCATGGTTTCTACTCTGCTGTATATCTATTAGGAAATAGAGGAAGCTAGCCCATTAGTTTCCCAAATGAGAAGACAAACATTGGATTTGCCTGTTAACACTTTCATCATCATAGTTATAAAGGCAGAATTGGCTCATCTTGCCCTTCGGAAGCAGTGATTAGGTCATTTTTAAAACTCTGATCTCTTTAACCACTCTTCCTAAAACAGCAGGATGAGTGGAGGTGATAACCCCTAGAATTACTTTCTATACAAGATAGTAACCTCACCAGTAGAGGGTTGAGACACCAGTAAACGCTATACAGTATATAATTATTACTCAGTATTATTTTGAGTAGAAAATAAAAGAGCATTGATGAAAAATCCTTCACATCTTTACTACTCTTAAGTGTTAGAAATGCAGTCTCTAAGACTTGCCCCAGACCTCCTGCATCACAACTGATTACTATGTACATTAAAGCCTGAGAAACACTGTTTGAATTAGTCTCTTCAAATTCTGAATCATTGCTTAAGAAAGTGTACAAACTCATTGATTAGGGCAGGAAAAGGAGAAGGAATTATCTCTTAATCTCTGTTCAAAATTTCGCAAGCACAACAACACAGTGGGCAGACAGCAGATGCTCAATAAACACAATGCAATGCAACAGACCTTACCTTACCACCTACCCCAGGTCCTGACCCCACTCAGGGTTACTCAGGCAACTTATCAAAGAAAGGATTGATTCTGAAAGCATTTTTGTCATTTAAAAAATATTCACCTACCCTGTCTTCCCACCCTTGGATTATACATGGGTACTCACAGAAATTCTTTATGATGCTGTCAGAGGACAATAAAAATACCCATTTGTTTAAGCTGTCTTATATCAAAATTTTACTGTAGTAGTTACATTTCAGAATACATGATTTGAACTGCAGTATATCTGATTTTGAAAACAGCATTTTAATGAGATTTTATTATTTCTGGAAAGTATAAAGGTAGACAGATATAAACAAGGGGCAAGAATGTGCAATTATATAAAATAAATAACTGAAAATGCCAGCTGAATAAAAATAGAAGTTAAAAAGTATTTTGATTTGTACCAGCATCTTTAGATGCAAATCAAAGGAAGTTCACGTATATTGAACAAATCTTGGTTGGAATTAATGTGTTCATTGACTAGCATTTATAAATCAGATGGCTTGATTAACAAATAACAAAAATATTTTTTATCTGATATATTAAAATTTAACTAATTAGGGTTTTTTTCAAATGCAAAGTTAACAAAAGATTTTATCTTATGGTATATTGCTATACAAAAACTACAATATCTTCCTTAACAGTGAGATAGTTATATTTAACCATTGAATGAAATAATTTATCTCCTATTCTGGCTTTTTCAAAAATAGGCAATATCAGTATCTCCCTTAGTGTCATTGTTTTTAATTATGACACTGCGAATCTAAGTGATAATATGCATAAAATGCTAGAAAGAAATATCTACCTGCAAATAATCATGTAAATGTCAGCAGCACTAAAAGTACAAATGCTAGAAAATTAGAAGTTTCTAATATAAATTAATGTAAAGGCAATTGCAACCTAATAGATTAATAGCTAACCCAAAGCATTGACTCACTGAGCATGTCCATAGAATTGGAACTTATGAAATGTTAGTTATTCCAGGAAAGGATTTATGCTAACACTTCTTTATAAATTTCAGTATGGATCAGATTAAAAAAGAAAGACCCATATCTCAGGAAGCAAGAAAATCTTTATCTCAAGAAAGAATTTCTAGTCCTAGAATCCTTCACGCCCACCCCTTGAATTCTCTTTCCTAAAAAAATCTATGGTAATATAGTTTTACTCTGAGCTTTTCAGAGGTAAGTGAGGATCTTATTGAATAGTTAAGAAGCCAGAGAATTCTTTAGAGAATTATTTTGTCCTCCAGAGAAATCCTGCAGTGTGCACATATCCGTTGGGTGCTCAATATACATTTGTTAGAAGTTACTATTATTGACTTGTTCTTAATAAGACTGAACACCACTAAATAACAACTTAGAATTTAACAAGGACAACTCCATTTTCTTAGGTAGTTGAAATGTTATTGATTTTTTAGGTTTTCCTTGAAAAGATACATTGCTGAAAATATTCTTTACATATAAGCTATGTTAAATTGAAAACATTATAATAGAAGCACTCCCAGGAATTTATAAACAAGTATTTATACAGGATTTTATGGTGTATGTGATTAAAGGTTAATTAATATTTATACTGAACCCTGAAAAAGCAAGGACCAAATAATTGAAAAAAGTGACAACTCAGCTGCATTAGAAATTTCTATACATATAATTTTTAAGGATTGTTGTAAAATAAGAGGAATAAGATGGCTCTACAAGTATGCCAGTTTAAAAGTCATCACAAGAGGACAAAATTTAATATTTAAAAACTACCATTAAATGATAAGCACAAACACCAGGTGAGTATTAATAGACTAGAAAAGTAAGACGTAGGATCAACAGTATTTGATAATTAAGTATATCATAAAAATGGCATTTCAAATTAATGGGAAAAAGATAAATTACTCAATAAATGATGCTGTCTCTCCACTCATATAAGTAAATGTACACTATAAAAATACATTATTGGCAGATTAAAGATATAATACATAAAACAAAACTATCAAACTATGTTATTATATATAATTAAATATTAACTAGTTTTAAAAAATACTTCTGAGGTGGGGACAGTTTCCTAAGAAAGGCATGAAGCCCAAAAGCCATTAAATATTTTGTCAAATTTGACTTTCCAAAATTAAACCTAACTCATTATAAAAAATAGAACAAAAAAAATGTTAAAACAATGCACTGAGGGAAAATATTTGCAATATATTTAATAATTGGTTAATATCCCAAATATACCAAAAACTCCTATTTACAATGAAGAAATGAAAAACAGTACAGTAGAAAAAACTTAGTCATTGATAAGAACAGATCATTCACATCAGAAGACATAGTAATAACCAGTAAATTTAAAAAAATCTGTTTACCCTCACATCTAATTAAGGAAATAAAAATTAAAACTATAAATTTTATTTTAAATCTATTCAATTGTTAAAGTTACAAAAAGTGCATTATTATTATTGAAAGTTTAAATAGAAGCAATCTTTATGGAAGATAATATCTATTAATATTTTTTAAATGTATGGCTTAGTAAATATTCTTTTAAGATTTAGGCTAAAAAATACAAAGAGCAGCACACAAAAATGTATGTACAAGGGTAGTTAATGCATTATTGTTCACAATATTAAAAACTGGAGATATATAAATATACAGTAGTGGGAGAATAGTTAATTGGTTACATTTATACCATCAAACTGTCATACAGCAGTCATAAAAAATGAACTACTAACTCATAAAGAAATCCATAATAGCATTGGTAATTGAAAAATGTATGTTCATACATAAAAATAAGTACTTTTTCCAAATAAATGCACAAATAAATTAACTGTTCAACTATTATCTTACTATGTACTCATATGTGGATATCTGTATTAGGATAAAAAATTCTGGACTCATTATTAGTAATTCCTTCTGAAAGAGAATTGGAAGAAAAGGAGGAGGGAGGGAGATTGACTTTCTATTGTCTTTAAGTGGTAAAATTACAGGGAGATTTTCACTTTTTTGCTAATTTTCACATTCTGGAAACAAATAAATATATAAATCTCTAGCAATGGGAGTTTATTTTCTTTGAAAACAATATATCACATCTAACAAATTAATGCCTTTTCAGTAAGAACAGAACTGCCCACGGTTCAAAAAAGTTCACTTATTTGACTTGAAAAGAAATATTACATGCAAAGATTCTCATAATTAAAAAATATTTTTCAGAAAAAGCATGTAAAACTTTGTTGATTCCTCTGCTAGGAATTTTGGGAGCTAACCTGTTAAAACTTCACACCAGCATGTGCCACCTAGTGATGTATTAATGAAGATATTGACATAATGCAAAGATCAAAAGCAAAAGATAAAACCCATTTTTCTTGAACACAATAAGTGCCCATAAAAATCATGAGATGTTTGTCCAATTTTGTAAGAATTAAGGTCCTACACCTCTAATAATAATAATTGAGCCAACATACACAGGCTTATGATTTACATATGCAGAATTCTTAGTTAATTTATGCTCCTTTTTCCTTGTTTGGACCACTTGTGTGTTATGGCATGGTTTCTTGGCTTACTTCTTAAATATAATTCAATGGCAATCAGCATTCTTTTCCAGACGTTTCCAGTTTGCCTTATTACAGTGGTTCTTAAACTTCAGTGTACATTAGAATCACAGGCTACTGGATCTCATCCCCAAAGTTTCTGATTTGGTAGGTGAAGAGTTAACCAAGAATTTTCATTTTTTACGTGTTCCATGGGGATGTTGATGCTACTGCTCTGAGGGCCATACTTGGGAAACCACTCTCTCATTGTGCTGCACTGACTGGAAAGCAAAAACTAAATTTTCCAGATTCCCTTGCAGCTAAGGATCTGGATGTGAAACCAGTTGCATCGATCAAATGCCTTCTCCTGTGAGTTGGAGAATGAATGAAAGGCAGAAGCTAATTTCATGTTCCTTTTGGCTGTTTTCTGCTGGCAAACAAGTATATAGAGAACTGGGATTTTCCTACAGTAACATTCCTGTGTCAAGCTTCTAGCAGAGGTGGCGGGGCAGCAGCTATAGCAGCAGAGGTGGCCCAATTTCAGCTTCATAATCCCTGGAGCACTGAGTTTCTCACAGCGGCCTTCAGAGTTCTCAACTTCTGACTTGGCAGAGGTGGAAGCTCCCCTGTCAGCTCCATGGTGTTTTGGGAGTCGCTCTTAAAAGTCCAGCATAATCCTTCCTTATTCCAGCCCTTCCAACAACTTCATAAGTACATAATTATCTTTCTGCTTAAAATTCCTAGAGTGGTTTTTGTTTCCTGTAGTGAATCCGGATAAGACAGAACATGCAAAGATATTAAGAAAGGTTCAAAGTCAAGAAATTTCATCAGTGATTCAGTCCTGTGCAACCATGAGCAAGTCATACACTTAGTTTCTATAAACAGACATCTCAAGCTAAAAATAGTTTGCCATACTAGTTAACAGAAATAGCAAGATATTTAAAATAAGGGAAAGTTCCCCCAAACCTAACTAAACTGTAGTTTGGAAGCTCACTATTTATCATGGAACATGTGCTCATCCTCAAACGATGAAATATTCGAGCTAGACGGGACCTTAGAGGTTATCTAGTCTCACCGCTCCTCCTCCACTCCTGCCCTTGCATAGCAGAAAAGGATGCTGGCATCTGGAAAACTTAAATGACAGCCTACACCAGACTCCAGGATTCCAAATCTAATTCCTAACAAGAGGATAAGTGCATTACCTGATTTACTGCCAGAAATACTTACCACGTCATATACCACAACATGTGCGTAATCTTTTTATGTTAATATATTTACCATAGGTTCATGCATTCTGGTATTATACTCTAAGGTGCAGTGTGTGTGTTGTATCAGGTGCTGAGAATAGGCTGCATGGATATTTGAAATCACATGCACATTATAGTTTATGGTATTTTTACATTTCTTATCTCATAAAGTCAAATGATTTTTTTTCCAAGTGGTTCTCTCCACTGTCCTGTGGACAGCAATTACTATTGAGGGGCACCAGAATGAAATTCAACTTACATTCTACTTTGTTATGGAGGCCCCTAATGAATTTGACTAGTGCCAAAAAGTTTGTTGAGTTTCTCAAAAGAAGATATCCTGCAAGATGGTCATAGTGATGCAAATTTATTTTTACACTGTGTTATATGTATTTGTGAAAAAAAATAGCTATCTTAAATCTTTGGAGTCCACATAGGAAAAAAATCAGAAATACAAAATTGTCTGAGTCCATTGAATCAGTGTAGTTAGTGTCTATAAGATACCCGTGGGCTCAGAAATTATGTGCTCAAGAGAGAAAGCATACTTCTAGAAATCAGGGCTTTGTTCTCCAGGAAACAGCAAAGGTAGTAATCAAAATGAAATAAAGGCACCCAATGAAGAGTCCCATAGGTAAAACTGCTTCCTAAGTGGATGTTTGATTGCTCTCAGCTTCTCCTTTTATGTTCATCTTTCTACCACAAAAGCCCATTCTCCGTGGCATTTCATAAGGTTGCTAATGATTTACCGCTGGAAGAGGCAGGAGTCTAGAGGGGAAATACACAGAAACAGCACTTTTTTTTTTAAAGTAGGAGTGTTGGACAAAGATAGATTTTTAAATTCTTGTTCCATTACATTTATTCATTTATTTGTTTTTTTAAAAAAAGAATGAGTTTTCACCACATTTTTTTTCTGGTTATCTTAAATCTGTATGTTAATCTTAATACTTGAGTTTGATTAGTACATGGGTTACTATAGGCAAACAAGACTGTTTCCCTTCATGTGTTCTTATTTCACTTTCATCTTTTTCATTTCCCCAAAGCCACTCCTGCAGGGTGACTATCAATGATGCTATTGTTATTGGCCTTTACTCAAAATCTGTAGCTCTGTTAACACGCTCAACTATTCATTGTGACTGATTTTACATACGTGTTAGAAGAAAGGTCATCTAATAAGCAAGAATACTGAAGTATGAATGACTAATGCCCCCACCCCCCACATTTCCACTTTAAAAGAAGTCACTTATTAATCAAATGAGTTTCTAAATTGTGACATTTCAATCTGAAAGGGAGAGACTGACATTTTACTCCAAATGCATTTTTTTTTCTCCAATCTTATGAGGGGAAAAACTTACCCAACCATAATCAGTGTATATATCTAATGCTTCTCAAAAATTATTTTGGTTCAAAATACATCAACAAGAAAATAAATCAATTTTAAATGATAACAACTGGCAACCAACCTAATTAACAGTCTTAATAGCCTTTTGAGTTGATTGCCAGTCATGTGGGGCAAGGATTAACATTTTAATGGAGAATAATTTTCAAATATGATCCCACATCATTTCTTACATTCCATATCTTAAGAAAATAAATAGTAAAATTTGAGGCTACTTATAATGTTGTTCTTAAATGGAAAAATTAAAGTTCAACCCGACTACCCTCCATATAGTTTGGGAGGTTATGGGTCTTAACACGCTCTCCTTCTCAGATTTCTATAGAGTAGACTATGTGTCCTTAAAGAAATGTATCCTTTTAATCTGACATTATTCTCATCTATGAGGGAGACGGCTTGAATTTTTTACTATTTGGGAAATTTTCTATTTCAAAGTCAAAACTCATCTCTTTTTGGAAGTCAAAGTATACACTAATGAATCTTTAGATATCCTTTGCAAATGTGATGAATCTAGCAGAAGATCACATACACAGAGTATTAGATACATTATAAATATAACCTGAGCACAGCTGAGGAACTGGATATACATTCAGTGGTACTGCATGTACTTTAACATTCCACTGAAATGTACCGTATTTGCCGGCGTATAAGACGACTTGGCGTATAAGACGACCCCCTAACATTTCCACTCAAAATACAGAGTTTGTTATATGGTCAGCTGTGTGTGATTTTGCGAGTGTGGTAAAATCGCATAACAGCAAAATCGCATAACAGCCGAGCATACACCCAGCAGCGCTGCTAATGCCTGAATGGTATGTGGAATGAAGTGGGCGGACATCGGGAGGCCACTATGGCAACGGGGCAAGCACTATGGGCAGTCTATCTGAAGTGTACCTGGCGTATAAGACGACCCCCCACTTGGAGGCATATTTTTCAGGGCCAAAAAATGGTCTTATATGCCGGCAAATACGGTATATAAACCAGAGGGGAGAATCTAGTCACTGGCTTCTAGCTCTGGATCTTTTCTACCCAGCAGGGTCCTCTCACTATTCAAGGCAGGTGACTGCTGCTCTTCTCTGGGTCTTCACCATCCTGAAAAGCACCCTTACGCATCCATTCCCCAAGTGGGCATGCCCTGCTCAGACTGTCATTGAAGTTTGAGGAGTCACAAAGTGAGGGTGGGGTGGAGGACAGCAAACCAAGAGTTTGCATGACCAGGAATGTATTATGGGAAATCAGACATTATGGTTATAAGTCACCCTTCAATGCCATGCTCATTTGCCATCACACTGGGTAGCACTCTGGCTTTCCTTGGGTTGCTGGCTTCCTTTCTCTTCCTTCCTTTCAGTGATGCTCTTCCTCCCACTCTTCAGCCTTTTCAACCTGTTGTCAGGAAATTCAAGAAGTCCCATTTTATTCTGAAGAGAAACTTAATGTTTGCTTGTTTTTCTCTTTCCATAGCCCTCCCAGCTATGTCTAAGTCCCATTTTTCACAAACAAGTGTCTCATCAAAGCATTTGCCAGGCAAAAAAAAAGTAAGCTTGAGAAAAATTATTCTGTTCCTCTAAGTTACAGAAGCAAATATATTATCTATATTTTCTCTTCAATATGTGTGTATAAATATATTTTTAAATACATACATAGACACATATATGTATATTTAAACTAAAATAATTAAATTTGATTTAAGTTTAACATAGGAAGTTATTGTACACAAGTCAAATATTAGGTAATTAAACTTATTCATAAATTTACATACCCATAGATTTGACTGGTTCATTGCTATGGTAGATCCAACTCGTATTAATGAAAAATTATTAAAGATCTTGTGTTTTCATAGGTACACTCATAAATGTATATTTTGCCATTAATAGAAAACAATTTTTAGTATACCAAGACAGATTCTATAGGTCAATCTGAAAGAAAACTCAATAAATACTTTTGAACTATTAGTTTATGATTAAATGTTATGACTAACCAAGTGCGTTGTATTTGAGGTAGGAGGCAAGGGCAGATTCTGGAAATGCTTTCTTTCAGTATTATGTTCTCCCTACAAATTGATCGATAGCTATAGCAACACCCATTGCTTCTAACTCCATAGTCAGTGGGGATGGTGGGGGGGGGGAGGAAAATATATAAAGTTATTGAGGGCAAATGCGAAAGTACATATATTATCAGAAAAAGTTTCATACCATGGAGTGTAAGACCCAAAACTGCAATGGAGATACTTGGAATCTTAATTTTTCCTTCCTTCGTTGACAATTACTTATCAACGCAAATAGCAAGAAAAAATTATTTTAATTAATGTGCATATTAAAGGGAGGAAGAAACTATGCCTTCATGACGGATGTTCTCTATAAGAATAATTGCCTCATTAACCTTACAGTACCAACTCCACCTCATTATGAAGGTCAAATAAATGGATTTATGCATTTCTGAGCAGCAGAAAAGTTTATACAAAGTATTAAAAGTGCTACTAATACATTTGCTAGAGATACAAAATTTGAAGGACAATCCAAAAATTTAAATGAAATAGGCACCGAGTATAAAATATAATATATATAATTGCTATTCTTTACATTATTTGTACAGAGAAAGAATGATGTCGCAGGATGGCTTTTTAAATAAACTCTTCAATCAACAACTATAAACAATATGCATTCTAGAAATAAAAAATGATCAAAGCAGAAAGTGTTTTCTCTGTATAACACTTTAAAAGTACGAAGGGCACAAGTCCTAAAATGGGAGATTAGAATATAAGATGAGATATACAAAAATTAAGTAGTGTACTATTTTTAGGACATTGCTTCAAAACATGTCAGCATTCCTGGTCTATGCTAAATGACCATATCAATATTGTTTCCCCAAAATTTTAGAAGTAATTATCCTTCCCATTTATGTTAACTCTCTCTACAACAAATTGAGCATGAACAAGAAATTTTTCACTGTAAGTGGACTCCCAGTTTCATAGAAATTGCTGAATAATTAGGAGCCATTGATTTAGTTTTAAAAGGCTGGAATTCTTATTAAACTGCCTAGATTTTCAAAGGTCTGGAGAAATAACCAACCCAAATACTAATGTTTGTCATAATCCAAAATTCTATAACAGCGTTAGTCATGATAGTAAAACAGGATGAGCATCTATCTTGGCTTGCATCCAGGTATTCTTGAGTCTGAATAAAAAAGTATCTTTTTGTAATGGATGATTTTTGTTATGTTTACATAGTTTTTTTAATTTTAAGTTTTACAGGAAAGTTGTAAGATAGTACAGAGCTCTCATATACCCTGTACTCAGTTGTTCCTATTATTAACTTCTTATATTAGTATGGTACATTTGTCATAACTAATGAGCCAATATTCATACTGTATTACTAACTAAAATCCACACTTCACTCTAATTTCTTTACCTTCTCACTAATGACCATTTTCTGTTCCAGGATCCCACTCAAGACACTACATTACAGTTAGTTGTCATGTCTCTCTAGGCTCCTCTCAGCTGTGAAAGTTTCTCAGATTTCTTTGTTTTTGAAGACCTTGGCAGTTTGGGAGAGGGCTGGTCATATATTTTATAGAATGTCCTTCAACTTGGGTTTGTCTGATGGTTATCTCATTGTTAGAGTGGGATAGGGGTTCAGAGGAGGAAGGTCCCACAGGTAAGGTGTCATTCTCACCACATCCAGGGTATAGGTGACCAACATTGACTGATGACCTACAATAGATTACATGGGTGTGGAGATATCTGTCATCTTCATTACAAAGCCTGTATTTGAACTTTTAATAAATGCTAGTACGTGTTACAAAAGATGAGTTTCCTTCTTTTGAAAAATAGGACACATACCCAGCTGTCTAGTAAGGGTTAGGGCTGTTTCTACCCGGAGACAAAGAGTTAAGAGAGGTCTCAAATTCTCTTCCAATTCTAAAATTCAAAACTCCCATTCTCCCTATATTTGCTCTTGTTAATAGAAGCTGAGTAAATGCAATTTCTATGTTACAAAGAAATTGATGGATGATCCTAAACACATGTCTTAAGGCCAAGAACTAATTGGGACCACATACTGAGAGTGCTTGGATCAGGCTGAATTGACTTCACTTTTTAAACTTGATTTTCGGAATGATTTCTGGATTTCAATAGCATTTTTAGGTTGAAAAGCTTATGACACAGACAGAATGTCTAACTTACAATAATAGACAGTCTGCAAGCTCCAACACATCAATAAAAGAAAATAAAGCAGTGGGCAAGCAGGAAACTTACAGGAAAGAATTGTGTGGCAGGATGGGGGAGGGTGATGTACGGGGGAGAAAGAGTTGTCAGAAATGTATTTGCAAATAGATCAAAGTCATGGTCCCACAAACATTGAAGTTCCCCAGACTTTAATAAGTGAATTGGAGATTGCTTTTAACTTATATAATTGCACTAGTTTAAAAGCTCCTTGTCTTCAGAGGCTTAGAGTCTAATAAGAAGTACAAGGAGAGACTAAATAAATATAATGATCACAGTAAGAGCTGTTACATTAATCTGACAAGAAGAAACGGGTCTAGAAAGGCTCTATACAGGTGCTAAGGCATAAATACATTTCAGAAAGAAAGATAAACTAGATGAGGAGAATATAATAAACCTCTTGAAAGAATTAATGTCTCTAAAACATCCTCGGACGCCTTATCATTTTGAGCAGATGTTTTACACACACACACACACACACACACACACACACACACAAACACACACCACACCATTTTTGTATTCTTTATTAATACACCTCACTGTGGTTTGATGGTGGTACTTCATGTGCTTGTGTGTATTTGTGGTATGTGTGTATTCCATTTGGAAAACATGCCCCAGGATCTCTTAGCAGGGATCAAGGGCAAACACAACAATTAACAACACACATGGGAAAGAATAGCCTGAATTTCTCCAACAATACAAAGCTAAAGTGAATCAGAGATGACCTTAACTGAGATGACCTTATAGTTATCTGCCATTTTCCAAACAAGTCAATGGAACAGAAAATAAGATTAAAGGGATAGAAAAATATAAAAACGCTGCTTCCTTTCCCCGTTACTGGTCGCAGGGTAATCACACAAAAACCAGCATAGACAAATGAAAGCTAAAATGGAAACCAGCAAATCATGTGGTAACGCTTGACCTTGTTTGCATAACTTAGAAGGCCATGAGCTCCTAAAATAGAGTGTGGGGGTCCCAATCTCAGCTCTGCAACTTCCTAGCTACATGACCTATCTGTTACTCCATTTCATCACTTGTAAAGATAATAATAGCAGTTATCCCATATTCATAAGGTAGTTATAAGAATTAAATGATTTAATATCTCTGGTGACATGCAATAACCACATAGGTGTTAACTGTTGTTATTATTGGGTTGTTGGAAAAGTCATGATGCATTTTTGCAATGAAAAACAGAAAAAATACGCTATGACTTTTCCGACAACTCAATATTTCTTATAGCAACTAAGGTAGTATCCTACAACTGCTCTATTAGCACTCTGGAATCAATAAACATTGGGTTGTCAGAAAAGTCATGATGCATATTTGCAACAGATGGCACTAGTTCATTTTTAGAAGCACTAGAGTCATTTGCATCTATGTTATTGCTATGTAATTTGACAGCTGACAGTTCTAGCTTCATTCTAAAACAAAATTGAGTGATTTGGTTGAGTTTTGGAGATTTTACAGCAAGTTGAACATGGAAAACCAAACTGTGCATTTTTGCCATATTTTACTGTTTTGCTTCTATAAAGGGAAGAATGCGCGGCAAGCTTGTGAAAAGTTGCATGAAGTTTATGGTGACAATGCTCTACAAGAACGTCAGTGCCAATGATGGTTCACAAAATTCTGTGCGATTTTGATCTCAACGACGCTCCTCGGAAGGGAGTCCCACCAAGGTTGATGATGACAAAATAAAGGCATTGATCAAGTCAAACTCACGTTACATAACACGGGAGATTGCAGACTCATGGAACATCCATCATTCAAGTGTTCATGACCACATAAAGAAGCTAGGATACGTAAGCAAGCTTGCTATTTGGGTTCCACGTGAACTCAAAGAAATTGATTTGATGGCACGTATAAACATCTGCAGTAGTTCATTAAACATGAGGAAAATGATCCTTTTTTGAAGTGACTGATAACTGGTGATGAGAAGTGAATTGTTTACAACAATGTGATGTACAAACAGTCTTGGTCCCGACGTGATAATTTGCCACAAACGACATCGAAAGCAGACATTCATCAGAGGAAGGTTATGCTCTCAGTGTGGTGGGATGTTAAAGGTGTCGTGTTTTTTGAGCTCCTACCAAGGAACCAAACAATCAATCGAATGTGTACTGTCGGCAGTTGGACAGTTTGAATGAATCCCTCATCCAGAAACATCCAGAGCTTATTAACTGTAAAGGAGTTGTGTTCCATTGCCACAATGCGAGACCAAACACAAGTTTGATCACCTGTCAAAAATTACTGGAGCTTGGATGGGGTGTGTTGCCACACCCACCATACTTGCCTGACCTTGCGCCGTCAAATTTCCACTTGTCTGTCTCTTCAAAACTCCTTGTGTGGTATAACATTCAATTCAAATGAGGCTGTAAATCAGCACCGTGTTCATTTTTTCGCAAATAAAGACAGGTCCTTCTATGAACGAGGAATTATGAAGCTCACTGAAAGTTGGCAAAAAGTTATAAAATAAAACGAGCAATATATCATTGATTGATCTTTGTTCTTTATATAAATAAATGATCTTTGAAAAACAGACAAAATACATCATGACTTTTCCGACAACCCAATATAAGTTTGAGTTCTTACCAACTAGGTGTAACCGAGGCAAATCATGTATCCTCTCTACACTTGCTTTCTCAACTTTAAAATGGCATTTCTGAGGAGTAAATAAAACCATGTATATATAATCCTTAGGACAACAGCTTATGCATTAAAACGAATTAGTAATAATGTTTGTTGTGATTATTAACATGCCAATAATACTGGCCAAATAAAAAGCAGCAGTAAACTATGTGAAAAGAAGTCTCTTAATGGAAAGTGATAGATACTATCACTGGCTATAAATGACCTTGAAGAGTCCCACAAACCTATGGAGAGGGGGCAGTGCCCCATTATTTTCGAGGCCACAGGAAATGTTGCTTATTGTTGTTATGAAAAGATATTTTATGACTTGAGATTTAACTCTGACAGGAGAGCATAAGATTGTCCAGCAGGTTTATTTTTCCAGATTTGGGGGATATGGGCTACATGCAAGAGAAAAATAAACATACAGAAAATGATTCGTATACTTCATGCCCTAAAAATATTTTTGTGCAATAATTATACTCACTAGAGATTTATCTCTATTCTGAAGTTGCTTCTCAGTGGTGTATCTTGTCTATATAAACTAGTAGATCAGGCTATTTGTAGACAGAGGATGTGACTACATCTATAAAAACATAATTTTCTCATTCCTACTAAATTACTATATATCATGTAGACAGATACACAGTAAGGCCTTATTAGATGAACACATGAGATTTGGAGTGGATCTCAGAGTACTGTGATAGAAGGATGCATGGGTTTAGGTAGGAGGAATAGCTGGAAAGCAATTACCTTAATTGTTAAACAGAATTGTATAGTGAAAAAGAGTAAGCTTCTAGACAAGATGGAAAAACAGGGACCACATGTACCCTCACACATGAAACCACCAAAAAAAAAAAAAGGACAAAATATAGGAAGCAATGGTTTACAGGCAACAAAGACAGTGGTCCATGAGAGACAGGAGACAACTAAAGCAAATCCCACAATTGCCCTAGCTCACTATCTTGCCCAAATTTCCAGGTCATGGCATAGATAGGGGGAAGCCAAGTGGAGTCAAATGGACTCCCTGAGTTAAAGAGATGGAGCTGAGAGTGCAAGGAAACCAAAGCAGCTGGAGTTCTCAGGACAGAGTCCCAGAGAGAAGAGAGCTATACAGAGAGAAAATTCCAGTGGTCTTCAGCGTGTTCCCTTTATGTATTCAGCTGAGTACTGATTATCACATGTATTCAAATAAAACTAAGTCTAGGGAAAGAGACATGCAAAATGTTTAGAGATAACAATGCCTGGTGCTAACAGACTGGAATAGTATTTGTTTCTAATAACAGATAAGATAAAATACATAATTCATGCAGTATTGTATAGAATGCAAAGAAGGAGTTAAACTCAAGAGTGGGGAATAACTAGCCCCAGACTGAACTGCTCCACAGCCATCAAACAAACAATAAAAGCAAGAGATAACATGATCAAATGGGTTCCAAAGAATTGTATTTATTGTAGGACAAAGCTCAAGAATATTTATGGGAGTACAAATATAGCCAAATCCCAACAAGATAAAATTCACAATGTCTGGCATCCACCCAGAATTACTAGGCATTCAATGAAGCAAGAAAATATGTCACATACTGAGGAAAAAAAATCAACCTTAAAACTAAACCAGAATTGAAACATATATTAGAATCAGCAGTCAAAGATTAACACAGTATTCTATACTTGCAAGAAATAGAGACATAGGAGATATAAAAAAGTTCCCAGTCAAATTTATAGAGTTTAAAACTATAATTTTTAAGTTTAAAAAGAAATTAATAGCAGAATATATATTGCAAAAAAAATTAGGAAAGTTGAAAATAGCAATAAAGTTTTCCAAAACAAAACTTGTAGAGATAAAAGAATCAAAAAAGTAAAAGAAATATGAATAAGCTATGGCATAACTTTAAAAGCCTAATATACTTGTAATAGGAGGATCCACAAAGAATGAGGGAGGCAGAAAAATATTTGAAAACATAATGGTCAACATTTCCTAAATATGGAAAACTAAATATACACAGATCCAAGAAACTCAACAAACCCCAGGCACAAGAAATATAATGAAAACTACACCAAGGCATATCTTGCTAAAATTGCTCAAAACCAGTGATAAAGTGAAAACCTTAAAAGCAACCAGGGTAAAAAGACACATACATTACCGATAAAGAAATGGAGATAAAAATAACAGCAGATTTTTGTTGGAAACATGTGGAACAACAGAAATAAAAATAACAGATTTTTTTTTTAAATAACAGATTTTTGTTGGAAACAAGCAAGGAGATGTTAGAGCTACATCTTTAGTGTAAAGAAGAAAATAAAATGTCAATGTGTAGCTATAAATCAAGTAAAAATGTATTTCACAAATGAGAGTAAAATACTTTTTTCACTTTTTCAGCCATACAAAAGCTGAGTAAATTCATTAAAAGCTGAGTAAATTTATTGCACTAAAACAAGGATTAAGGGAATTTCTATGAAAAAAAAATCTAGTTGTAAATATGGATCTACACACTAGGATAAAGAGCACTGGAAAAGGGGAATTATATAAGATATGTTTTTCTTATTAATAAAATCTCCTTAAAAGATAGCTGAGTATTTTTTTTTAAATAATGTCTTTGGGAAGTTACCACATAAGTAAAAGTAAAGTGTATGTCAACACTAGCACAAAGGTCAAGAAGGTAAAAATCTTGTAAGGTTCTTACTCTATAAGTGAGGTGGTGTAATTTCACATGAAGGTTCACTGTGCTAAGATAAAGATGTGTTTGGCTTCATTTCTATGAAATGTCTAAAATTTGCAAATCCATGGAGATGTAAGAAAATTAGTGTTTGCCAGGACCTGGAGGGCGGAGGGAAATGGACAGTGATAGCTTAATGAGAATGAGGTTTCTTTTTGGAGTAATGGTAATAGAAATTAAACTGACTACACATATTCCTGGGCATGAATCAGAATCTCTGAGGGTGGAGTTTTGAAATACATCTTTGAACAAGTCAGATGATTTTAATATATTCAAAATTATATATATATTTTTTTCTTGGAATATATATATATATATATATATATATATATATATACATTTTTTTTCTTGGAGAATAAGGCTTAACACATAATATAACTGAATATAATAACATGTTTTCTAAGTAAATTTTATCATATTTATCAAGAAGACCTCCAGGTTTTACTAAACATTTTCAAACCAGATAGTGAAGTGTATGTGCAGAGAAGAGCATGAAAAGGATCACGATAACGACCTTCACGCTCCAAATACAGAAGTGATTGTCAGATGTATCTAAATTACATTTCAATTTTCATTTCATGGCTCTAGGCAATCTAGATATTCTCTCTGTTTCTGTTTTCTCCAAAGTTAGGATGAGGAAAACGTGATAAGTGACATTAAATAAAATACAGAGGATGACAAGCAATCTATAATTCAAATAATTAAGCTCTCAATAAATCTTGCCAATTCTCAAGTTCTCAGGAGCTGATTAAGGAGCTTGTATTTTTGGTCTGCCTCTTTATATCCGTCCCTCTGCACTCCAGTGCTCTTTAGCACTCACCCCTGAGACTGGGCATCAAAATGAAAATGTGGAATTCATGTCAATCAACCATGACACTTCATAATAGCTCTGCTCATTTCTAACAGAGAGAGGAAAAATAAGGAGGATGAGACAAGATATCATTGTGATTAGATAAAATTGAAAAAATATAGTTTACCAACATGTTTGTGGTGAATATACCTACTCTAAGCATGCTTACCAGCTAACAGAATAGGTATAAGGCTTTGACACATGTCAATAAAGTAAGTGATAGGTTTCAGGTAACCTTGAAAAACAGTGGATTTCCATTTACTTGCAATTATTCTTTTCTTTTCCGGCTCTGAAATAGTTTAAACCCTGGTAGTGCTTCAAGAGGAGATGAAGACGACCACAAGGTGTTTTTTAACACGATGTATGGGAACTATAAACAGATATTACTCCATTATCACAGACCCATGTCCTAATAATGGGGTGTTATTTTATATTACATTTATATAATTAAAATGTAAGGTTAGGGCTCCAGAATCCCTGCATTCAAATTCTAATTGTGCCATTGCCCAGGTAAATTTGAACAGTGTGTTTGCTCTCTCTGTGTTTCAGCCTTTGCATGTATCATTTAAAAATGGAAGGGCTCCTGCAAAGAGTAAATGAAGCAATGCACTCAGGCATGGTAAGTGTTAAACACATTAGCTATTATTAGTGTATACTACTTTACAGTTTTAGAAGAACTTTTCCATATTATCTGGTGTGATACATTTACATTTAAGGAAACATAATTCTTTTTTCTAAAGTTTCTCCTCTAATTATCAAAAGAATTAATGTTCATTATATCTACCTAGAAAACAATAAAATATGAAGAAAACAAAACCATCTTAAACTCCTAAAAACAATCACTGTTAATGGTTTTGTGTTACTTCCTTTGTTTTTTGTTTTCTTCACTTTTGTGCGTGTTTTCATCTCATTGGGATTATAAATTGAAATCTGTGAGACAAAAATACTCAAATTTTTCATTTACTCTATAATATACCTTGTATTTTTTCCCATTTATTATACACATCAGTAATAAACTAGAAGAATGGATATTATTCCCACTTTATATATTTAGAAACTGAAACTCAGTGTAGTTAAATAATTTAAATTAAATAAGAGATGATTTACAAGTGCTGCAGGTAATAAGGGATCTAGATCTTTTTATTTAAAACAGATGTGTACTGGCTATAAAGTACAGTGAGGTGGGGGGGCGAGTGGCAACAGATGAGGTGAGGGCTGGAGGCAGGGCCAGATCTCAAGGCACTTGATAAGGCTCAGTGAGGTGCTTTCAATCAATTTTAGAAACAACAAAGAGCAATTAAGGTGTCATAAGCAAGGGGGTGACATGGTATCTCTTTTTAAGTAAAATCTATCTAGAGCTTCTGGTCAAGATGGCAGAGTAGATGAATGCTGTGCTTGTCTCCTCTCACAAGCACCTCAAATTACAATTAAACTACAGAACAACTTTCATTGAGAATCACCTGAAGTCTAGCTGAACAGAAGTCCTGTAACTAAGGATATCGTACAGAAGAAGCCACCTCAAGATTGGTAGGAGGGGCAGAGATGAGGAATAGGCTGGTCCCACAACCACATGTGGCAGTTAAATATCAAGAGGGATATCTTGGCTGCAGAGGTCCCTCCTGAGGAGCAAGGGGTCCCAGCCCCATACCAGGCTCCCCAGTTCAGGGTTCCAGGGCTGAGAAGTCCCCATAACTTTTGGCTGTGAAAACCAGTGGAAATTTTGAGTGGGTGAGATGGAGGGTGGCTGGAATCCCAGGCATTCTTCTTAATGGGCCCTTGGATAGACTTACTCAATGACTGATTCACTCACTCTGAGTTTCAGTGCTGAGGCAGCAGATGGAAAGGTGCCAGGAACATATAGAGAGGAACTGAGTTGTCTGGCCTCAGGGCGAGGCCTGCAGAGGCAACTTTCTCCCAGACAGAAGTGCTGGCAAAAGCCATTGTTCTTTTATTTTTCTTTTTGTCATTGTTCTTTTGTTGAGACTTCCCCCACCTAGCGAGCATGCACAGGTGGACACAATATCTGAGTTTCCATCAACCTGATTGATACTGTTCTCTCTGCCCTGGTGATTCCCTGAGACCATGCCCCACCCAACTTGTGGGCCCACTCAAGCTGCTTCCAGTGGCTTTTCCATACAAATAGCCTCACCTGCTTCATGCTTTAGACTTTCCTAAAATCTCTCAAGGGTTCACAAACCCCAACCAAGCAGTATCTGCCCTTGGTGTCCCTGTACCTCTTGCTAAGCAGCTCTAGCCTGGCACCAGTGCCACCTGGCCTTAATTCTTAGCTTAGCCTATTCCAGGCACCTCCAAGCCTGGCACAAGGGACAGCCATTGGCAGATCACTTTGTAGCACATACCAAGTGGCCCTGGAGAGGGCACAGGCAGCAGCTGACTTTAGACTGCACCAGAGCCCCTCCCAAGAGGCCCCAGAAACAACCCGTCCAGTAGTCAGCTTCAGACCACACCAGAGCACTGCCCAAATGTCTGCAAAAAAACATACCCAAAAGGCAGACTTGGCAGGTACCAGATACCCACTAAAGTGAATCCTGCTCCACAGGGTCAGCCCCTGCAGAACAGATTCTCCATTGTAGTCACAGCCAATCCTCACAACCAATCAGCCTGAGGGTCAATCCCTCCCATTGAAATGCAAATAGCAACCAAAGCTCAACTACAACAGAAATGTACATGCAAGGGAGAATCCTGGAACACCTGGCTTTGGTGACCAGGGAGACAGCACCATTGGGTCCCATAGGACACCTTCTACATAAGGTCACTCTACTAAGATGGGAGGGGCACAGCAGCCCAACCTGTTACATAGAATCAAACACAGGGAGGCAACCAAAATGAAGAGACAAAGAAACATGTCCCCAATGAAAGATCAGAACAAAGCTCCAGAAAAATAATTAAACAAAATAGAGACAAGCAATATACCAGATGCAGAGTTCAAAACACTGGTTATAAAAATGCTCAATGATCTTAGTGAGAACTTCAACAAAGAGATAGGAAATATAAAAATGAAGACAGAAAACATACAAAAGAACCTGTCAGAAATGAAGAATACATTAGAGGGAAACAACAGTAGATTAGATGAAGCAGAGGATCAAACCAACAATTTGGAAGACAAGGTAGTAAAAAATATCCAAAATACCCAATCAGGACAGGAAAAAAAAATTCAAAAAAGGATGATTTTTTAAGGGGCCTCTGGGACAACATCAAATTACTAACATTTGCATCATAAGGGTACCAGAAGGAGAAGAGAAAGAACAAGGAGTTGAAAATCTACTTGAAAATATATTGATGAAAAAATAATTAGGAAAACTTCCCTAATCTGGCAAAGGAAATAGATATACAAACCCAGAAAGCACAGAGAGTTCCAAACAAGATGAACCCAGAATCCCACACCAAGACACATCACAATTAAAATGCCAAAAGTTAAAGACAAAGAGAAAATCTTAAAAGCAGTAAGAGAAAAGCAATTAGTTACCTAAAGGGAGCTTCCATAAGACTGTCAGATTTCTCAACAGAAACTTTGCAGGCCAGAAGGGATTGTCACAAAATATTCAAAGTGATGAAAAGCAAGGACCTACAACCAAGACTACTCTACCCAGCAAGGCTATCATTTAGAGTCGAAGGACAGATAAAGAGCTTCCCAGGCAAGAAAAAGCTAAAGGAGTTCATCACCATCAAACCAGTATTACAAGCAAAGTTAGAGGGACTTCTTTAAGAAGAAAAAAACAAAGATAAAAAATATGAATAATAAAATGGCAATAACTACATATCTATCAATAATTACTTTAAATGTAAATGAATTAAATGCTCCAATCAAAAGACATAGGGTGGCTGAATGGATAAGCAAACAAGATCCATACTTATGCTGCCTACAAGAGACTCACTTCAGATCGAAAGACACAAACAGACTACAAGTAAAGGGATGAAAAAGTGTATTTTATGAAAATGGAAACAAACAAACAAAAAAAGCTGGAGTAGCAAAACTTATACCAGACACAATAGACTCTAAAACAAAGGCTATAACAAGAGACAAAGAAGGAGCCAGAAATTCCACTTCTGGACATTTATCTGAACAAACCCAATACACTAATTTGAAAAGACATGCATCCATATGTTTATTGCAACATTAATTACAATAGACAAGATATGGAAGCAATCTGTGTCCATCAATAGATAAATGGATAAAGAAGTGGTACCTATATACAACAGAACATTACTCATCCATAAAAAAAAATGAAATCTGAAACAATATGGCTGGACCTAGTGGGTATTGTCCTGAATGGAGTAAGTCAGACAGAGAAAGAGAAATGTCATATGATTTTACTTATCTGTGAAACCTAAAAAAACAAAATAAATGAAGAAACAAACTCATGGATGCAGAGAACATTTTGATGGTTGTCAGATGGGAGGGGAGTTGGGGCAATGTGTGAAGGAGGGGAAGGGACTATAAATTGTTACTTATAAAATAGTCATGGACATGTAAAGTATAGCGTAGGGAAGATAGTCAATAATATGGTAATAACTATGTATGGTATCAGAGAGGCACAAGATTTATTGGGGTGATCACTTTATAAGCTATATAAATGTCTAATCACTATGTTGTACACCTGAAACTAACATAATAGGTATGTTAACTGTAATTTAAATTAAAAAAATATTTAATAAAAAAAGGTAATGTACTTTCCCTTAAAGTAGCTCACCTTTTTAAATTGTTAGTTAAAATAGGTGTGATGAATAAAGACAGAATTCTTCCTATTTCTAAGTAGTTTCCTATCATTTTTCTGTCATTATAAGCTACTCATTTTCTTATTTCTTTCTTTCTTTTTTTTTTGTACTTCATGCAGTCCCACAAGTGCATGAAGTCTCTTCATTGCCAATTCACACAAGGTTACATATTAAATGCCTAAAAACTAGTTCTAGTGTGTTCTATAACCAACAAACTATAAATACAATAGTGATCTCATCTCCAAGAGTATCAAGATAATTTTTCCAGTTGTTTTATGTTTCCCTATTCTTAGCCATAATATTTTTAAAGCCAATCCTGTGCCATGTTATTTCACCACTTATTTTAGTATACTCGTATGTCCAAAAATTATAAACTTTCTCTCATACGACTCTAATGTCATTATCATACGCGATAAAATTAAAATACTTTAGTAAGTATAATATTCAGGTCATATTCAAATGTTTTTGATTGACTCAATATGTTTCGCATTGGTTTTATGATTTACAATTCAAATAAGGTCCTGGCGCTGCCATGTGAATGTTATACCAGTTAAGTCTCCTGAGAAGCGTTAAGATGGCATTAAGTTGGTTTAGTATAAGCTTTAAAACTTTATATTTTCCTACTGCCTCAGCATCCTCACAAACTTGCTGTGAGCACCCTGCCCAGGTGACCAGAAACTACAGCGTGATAAGGCTGGCCACTGTTATAAGTTCCCTTTCTTGCCTTCCCTTGGCTGACCTGGTGACTCAAACACACCAATGAAATCCCCTCCTATCTGTTGCTTGTGTATTTCACCTTGACCCCCAATAAAGGCACTTGCCCATAGGTTTTCTCTCTCTCCTCTCCTCTCCTCCCCTCCCCTCTTCCCT